>NC_069499.1:1082151935-1082266935 GCF_027579735.1 Bombina bombina | reverse complement strand
AAATGGTCTCTGATATTGGTATAAAACTAATTCAATAGCGATATATGGAATATGGGTATTCAAAGTCAGTAATAGTTGCCTAGCAAGAGTCATTAGTAATTTGCATGGGGCAGATCAACAGCTTCTAAAATATACCAAACAGAATCAAATGACTAAATACTACAAGAGTTTTACTAGTTACGTAAGTATTGATCTGCTGAAAAGAGAATAGATATAATTACATTGAATAAGCCAATTCAATTGTTACAAAAAATATGTATACTTTATTGTTAGTTTAATGTCTAATTACTCTCTGGCAAAACGCCCAGACCTAACCGAACAGCTTTATACAGACTTGCTGTGAACACTGACAGCTTGATAATAAAGCAACAGTAGCTCTCATTTAATCAACAGCGTGCAAGTAAAGTAATAGTAGCTTTAATTCAATTGATGCATCTACAAACATAACTGTACATAGTCTTAAAGATTCAACAACAGAGTTGATAGTATAAGAGATTTGTCCAACTTTTTCTAAAATTGGGATACTACTGTGAAGTCATTAAGGGGATTATTATGCTTAATAGCTAAACAACCAGCAAAGTTGTATCAAGTTAAATGCCATATAGTGTTAGTCACACGCCGTCTGGATATCTACACAACTTATTAGAATAGACTCAACAGCACTAATATTTCCCCAGTTGCAAGTTTATTTGTTGATGGTAATGTTTGGCATTTGTACTGTTTATTAAAGTGTCAAATCAACATGATGTGTGAATAAACAAGATTCATTTACACGAGAGTTAACAGCAACCAACACTTATTAAAGGTGTACAACACCATTGATATATTTTATGTCTATGCAACCAACGGTAGTCATCCGTTTTATTTAAATACTTGCAGTATTGCAACATTTGAACTAAAATAGAGCAATATATGTTTGATTTCTCTATATATATAGTGGAGTACAGTCCCCATACAATACCCAGTGATCATAACAACCAGTAAACTGGTGCGTATTCTGCACCCTAGTAGCCATAGTACTCCTCCACTTATGCAATCCACTTACTCTATTCATATAGGCCACTGGTTTTAGAACCTATCCTCAGGCCTCCCCAACAGGCCAGGTTTTCAAAATTACCTTGGATGAGAGCAGGGAAAATAACCATGTTTACTAATTATTTCACCTGTGCTCTAGTTCAGATATCCTCAAAATGTGGCCTGTTAGGGAGGTCTGAGGACAGGTTTGTAAACCATTGATATAGGCAAAACCCGACTAAGAGATACATACATCAATAACTATTCAAAATATTGTATACCAGAACAGAGCCTTGGTTTTATTTCAGTTTACTTCTACATCATGGATTCCCATTATATTTTAGGGAAACAGAAGTGCTAACTGTGAACACTCATAATAACACCCATAATTAACACTCATCATAACACTAATCATAACACCCATAATGACACCCATAATAACAACATCTATTTTTTTTAAAAAATTGCACACAAAAAAGTTGTAAAGGCTCAAAGATGTCTATATAAAATGGAAGTGTGTGGCCACTGGTCTATGGAGCAGTCTTCCTAGAGTGGTAATGGCAGCAGAACTCACCAAAAAATGTCGCAAATATCCTGTGTTGACATCTTGGCTGCGCCATACACCAGTAGCCACATGTTTCCATTTTACACTTGAGACTCTGCATTTGGTTTTGCCGCTTTTGCTCCTGCTGGGATTACAATACTTGCTTGCTGCAGCTACTATATTAATGCTTGCTGAGTGGACCATAACCAACCTTTAACTTTGCTCTCGCTCTATGCATTAAGCAGCTTACATATGGCCTTTGCTTTACAGCTTTACCTATGCTCCATATTTAAAGGATCACACAGCTGTACCTTTGCTTTGCATGCTACATTGCATTAAAGGGCCATAATACCCAAATGTTTAAACATTTGAAAGTGATGAAGCATAGCTGTAAAAAGCTGACTAGAAAATATCACCTGAGCATCTCTATGTAAAAAAGAAAGATATTTTACCTCAAAAGTTCCTCAGTAGCCACATCCCATTGTAAAGGACTTCTAAGCAACAAATCAGTATGTCTGTACCGGGACAGCGGAAGGAGCAAGCTTACGTGCTCTCTCATCTTATTTCCCTATTCAGTTTAAAGGAAGTTTGCCATGAAATCTCATGAGAGTTAAGTGAAATCTCATGAGATCACAGTAAAATAGTTCATGACCTCAGCACTGCTGATGCTGATTGGGTGCAGTTCATTTCTTCATTTTTTTTTACCTGCAGCTGAATATAACTTTTTAAACAGAACTTACTCTGCTGAGCTGAGGAGATTGTGAGGTAAAACATCTTCCTTTTTTACATAGAGATGCTCAGGTGATATTTTCCTGTCAGCTTTTTACAGTTATACTGCATCAGTTTCAAGCGATTTAGCATATGAGTATTATCTCCCTTTAAAGGGACAGTCTATTATAAATCAAACTTTCATTATTCAGATAGGACTTTTAATTTTAATCAACTTTCCAATTTACTTTTATCATCAAATTTGCTTTTTTCTTTTGATATTCTTAGTTTAAACTAAACATAGGTAGGCTCATATGCTAATTTCTAAGCCTTTGAGGGCTGCCCTTGATTCTTGTTCACTGTATATTTTTGGAGTAAGTGCTGGTTAAAAGGTTCCTTGGTCCATCCCCTCTTTTTATACATTATCTATCTATCTATCTATCTATCTATCTATCTATCTATCTATCTATTATATATATATATATATATATATATATATATATATATATATACATACATACATACATACATACATACATACAGTATCTCACAAAAGTGAGCACACCCCTCACATTTTTCTAAATATTTTATTATATCTTTTCATGTGACAGCACTGAAGAAATGACATTTTTCTACAATGTAAATTAGTGAGTATACGGCTTATATAACAGTGTAATTTTGCTTTCCCCTCAAAATAACTCAACACACAGCCATTAATGTCTAAACTGTTGGCAACAAAAGTGAGTACACCCCTAAGTGGAAATGTTCAGATTGGGCCCAAAGTGTCAATAATTTGTGTAGCCACCATTATTTTCTAGCACTGCCTTAACCCTCTTGGGCATGGAGTTCACTAGAGCTTCATAGGTTGCCAATGGAGCCCTCTTCCACTCCTCCATGATGACATCACAGAGCTGGTGGATGTTAGAGACCTTGCGCTTCCCAACCTTCCGTTTGAGGATGCCCTACAGATGCTCAATAGGGTTTAGGTCTGGAGACATGCTTGGCCAGTCCATCACCTTTACCCTCAGCTTCTTTAGCAATGCAGTGGTCATCTTGGAGGTGTGTTTGGGGTCATTATCATGATGGAATACTGCCCTTCGGCCCAGTCTCCGAAGTAATGGAATTATGCTCTGCTTCAGTATGTCACATCACATGTTGGCATTCATGGTTCCCTCAATGAATTGTAGCTCCCCAGTGCCAGCACTACACATGCAGGACCAGACCATAACACTCCCACCACCATGCTTGACCATGGTAGAATCTGTCCTGTGATACTGCTGTATGGTCTTTCCCATCATGCTGTAGCTCAGTTTCAGGGTCTTGGCAATCTTCTTACAGCCTAGGCCATCTTTATGTAAAGCAACAATTCTTTTTTCAGTTCCTCAGAGAGTTCTTTGCCATGAGGTGCCATGTTGAACTTCCAGTGATCAGTATGAGAGAGTGTGAGACCGAGAACACCAAATTTAACACACCCGCTCCCCGTTCACACCTGAGACCTTGTAACACTAACGAGTCACATGACACCGTGGAGGGAAAATGGCTAATTGGGCCCAATTTAGACATTTCCACTTAGGGGTGTACTCACTTTTGTTGCCAATGGTTTAGACATTAATGGCTGTGTGTTGAGTTATTTTGAGGGGACAGCAAATTTACACTGTTATACAGGCTGTACACTCACTACTTTGCATTGTAGCAAAGTGTAATTTCTTCAGTGTTGTCACATGAAAATATATAATAAAATATTTACAAAAATGTGAGGGGTATACTCACTTTTGGGAGAAACTCTATTTATAAGCATTGGAGCCCTTTGTAGTCAAGTAGATGAAAAAATGTAAAAGCATTTTTATGCAATATTCATATTTCATAAAGGTTTTAACCATGTTTTCTCTCTCTATAACTTTTTTTGCTCTATCAACTTCTATGGGGGAATAGGTTAATGTGCGCAATATTCTAATTTTGTCTTTTTGCACTAATCGGGTTAACACACAAGCGATAACATTTTACTTTCAACTTGTAATAAGCACGCTACCTGATGCGCACAAATAGCTTACTTCTAGCACAGTTAGCTCACGAGATGGAGCACAAAATAGCGCTCCATTTGTAATCTGGCCCTTAAATGGGCGTCAGTTGATTAACACACAATGAAGCAATGTTTTTTCAACCCATGTGTTCAAAGCATGTTGAAAACCACTGTTTGTATAGGTCATAGTTCTTTGTATTTGTGTTCTTGCCAACTCAGATTAGGCAGACAGGATATAGGAAGAGAGTTGACAACTAACGATAACATCTATATAAGTTTAGAAATGGTGATTACCGTGAAACTTTCATTATATTTGACACTATATAAAAACGCCTTCCATGCTTTAATGCAATAAGTCATTTTTAAAATGGGAGCTATGTCAATTCATTAGAAAAGCAGGTTTTCAGCTAGTTTTGAAATGTCTTTGCTCTACACAAACTAAAATACTTCAAATTAAGACCTTTGAAAAATCTTACTCCAATCCATTAAAAAATAAAACAATTACATGGAATTGTACTGTCTCTGATGGCATTTACAGAAAAATAGGGAGTGACACAAATGACCCCAAAGGAAGAAGTCTCTCAACTAAAAAAACATGGTGACAAACAGCAAATGTGTGACCAATGTTAGAAGAATTAGCAGTCAATATCCAAAGCGTTACACCACTAAAAAGAAATGAGAACATTATCAGGCTAAAAGTTCTTACCTGAAGTCTATTCCTTCCAGTTGTGTTTTTTCCCCCATTTTAAAGGCTGGAAAGCTTTTCTACGAGAATATAATTGACGCCAATGTTATTACCACCAGACGCACCCTAGACGTTATTTTGGTCTCCATAACAGCAACATTTTAGCTTATTCTACATGCAGGGAACTTAACATTTGATATATTCCAATAGCTACTTTGCTTTTTATTATTAAGAACTTCAAAATAAAAATAATATATATATAATGCAAACACCTAATTACATCTTATTCTTATTACTAATTAGCATTTCTAGTTATTATTAAAGTGCTTCTCTTTTTTATTGTTGGTTTATATAATTTTGTGACTACCAGCACATTGTCTCATATTAAAAGCTTGAGGAATAGCGTGAACATTTTCTAATTTATATCTACTTACAGTACATTCCAAAGATGTATGAATTAGTACAAAGTTACAAATTAACATTTCTAAAAAGAAAATTTTGCATCACAAGAAGTGTTGCCATCAGATACAGATACCACCTGGGTGATACTGTACAGAAATGCTTAGTTATACTTCCAAACAATATACATAGAATGTGAGATTTTGTGAAAAAATAAGAGAAATATGTTAATATATGTTAAATGGATCTCTAAACGTATATATTTTTAGAGAAGGTTTGAAAAATCTGAAATGTGGAGACAAAAGGGAAAACAAAGAATTCCACAAAACTGGTGCAGTGTGAGAAAATTTCTGTAAACATGAATGAGAGGAAGTCATTAAAGGAGAGATGCAGACCTTCAGTAGTGTGAAGGGGGTGATGGCTTGTTATGTACAGAGTGAACTTAGTACATAAAAAAGACCTCATGCTAAAATGTTGCATTTTCTGTTAAATAACGTGTGAGATAGTTTCACCCCCACTGTTTGCAGAAAGGTAAACAGAAGGCAGTCATGATAGAAATGTGATAAGGGTTAAGTATTTCAAAGGAGAAATTAAAGAACAAGAGATTGTTTCAAACTTAAAGGGACATTCCAGTCAAAATATAAATGCACATAGATTTATTGCATCTTTGAATAGAAACATATTTTCAATATACATGTATTGGCAAAAATGCTTCTATTAAGAGTAATGTGAAGCATAGCATAGCTAGATATTCTCACTGCACCCACATTTTAAATACTGCAGCAGCTCATATAATCAGTGGGGCTTGTATCATGTCAGATATTAACTAATTGAGTCATTATCAGATGGTACAAGCACCTTAGGCTTTCTGAACAAGTGCTGTGTTTGTAATGCTGGTGCACGGTGCATACTTACATACACATTTGAAACAGCTGTAGCTTTCATTAGAAGCATTTTTGATAATGCATGTATATTACACAAATGCTTCTGTTCAATACCGAAATGCCCCCATGTGGTTTCCAATTTTGGCTGAAATATCCCTTTAATAGGGGAAAGGCTTAGAAGTAATTTATGAAACTGAAAGAGATGCATAAAATGGTCTCCCTATAGATAGAGTAAACATTTACACATTAAATGAATTAAAGGATTTTTTAACATACATGCATTGTATCTCTCTCTCTCTCTCTCTCTCTCTCTCACATACACACTCAGTGTAGTTGATAGTGTTCTTTCCTTTCCTCAATTACATTCAACACCTGATGACTAACAGTGGAATGTGCCAGTCTATATTCACAGTCCGTTTAGGTGCTTCAGTAAGGCTAATTTGTAGTAATGGTTTTTAAGAAATCCACAAACCATTATAAATACTGGGAAAAAAAACTGCATTTATTTATTTTTTAACACAAAACAGATTCCACTTACAATTTATAACTTTAAAGATACATACACAATGATGCCTATTTATCAAAGGTCTTGCGGACCTGATTCGACAGTGCGGATCAGGTCCGCAAGACCTCGCTGAATGTGGAGAGCAATACGCTCTCCGTATTCAGCATTGCACCAGCAGCTCACAAAAGCTGCTGGTGCAATGCCGTCCCCTGCAGATTTGTGGCCAATGGGCCACCAGCAGGGGGGGGGGTGTCAATCAACCCGATCGTACTCGTGGCTCAGAGCAGGCAGACAGGGTTATGGAGCAGCTGTCTTTAGACCGCTGCTTCATAACTGCTGTTTCTGGCGAGCCTGAAGACTCGCCAGAAACACGGGCCCACAAGTTCCATACGGAGCTTGATAAATGGGCCTCCATATGTGCATAGCCACCAATTTTCAGCCATGTTCAGCAGGGTTTAACATGTCTATAGTGTTCACTTCTGAAAGAACAAGTAAACAAAAGTCAATATTTTGTACTTAATATTTTCTTTTTTACTCTCACTAGGTTTTTATAATCACTGATAGATCATCCATATCCACATAATTTGAAAGTCCATACACAGCTATCTTTTAAATGGAAGTCTTCACGCTTAAATATTATCCCCAGTGGAAAGCCACCACCTCCTTTTTTGTATGGATTGCTGCAACACCCACTTGTTTTGCAAATATGGTAACAAGGTTTTGTTCCTCAAAGAAGTAGAAGATGAAGGCTTGATCTCCAATCAGGAGTTCTTCAACAACATAATAATTCATTTGCTTTCTTTAACAAACGTGTTGAATATATATATATATATACATATATATATATATATATATATATATATATATATATATATATATATATAAAGGTTGTCACCTTTATACTGAAGCTATTAAAGTCTCATGGATCTGTTTTTAAAAAGTGCCTGAGTGGAGTGAATGGTACTGAATGGTAAGACAGCCCAAGTTACTCTAGAAGATTTATAAATCAAGAAGATTATGATATTAAGCTATATATGCCTTCCTGTAGAGACCCCAGCCCCTTGTGGGGATGTTACAAAGTGCACAAATGAAATAAAAAAAAAAAAGTAAAATCCTTTTAAATTATAAATAATATATATTGCAATGATTTCTATTAAGTATAACCCAATACTTATTTTATTTTTTTTTGTTGGTATTTTAACAATTAAAACAAAGTTTTATCTAATTTAAAAAAAACAACATTTTCTTTGAAGAATTTCTTCATGCAAGAAAACACTTGTGTCAGAACATTAAGAACTGAAATGCTAAAGTGTGCCATCAGTGTTTACAATATTCTCAAAACGATACAGTTTGTATAGTCTACTCCTGGAGCCAATGAATGTGTAGAGCATATCTTGAGTTTGATGAGCATGTACTGGAGTGATGAAAAAAGTAGACTTGTATGGAAATGCAATACTAATAGTGAAAACACATTTTCATCACTTATTCTCAGAATTTTATAACTATCTAATGAAAAACCATGGATTCTTAAGACAAATCAGTTCTTCTCAAACATATATTTGAAAGGCTAAGTGAATATTATTCATTTATATGTTTTAACTGATAAACAGACAAAACATTACTATGCTGCATAGATTTTATGTCATTTAAATGAATCTGGTCACCCAGGCCAACACCAATTAATTACCTGGGCAATTAAGTCTTTCAATCATAACGTCTAATTTTGTAAACATTTATTAAAATACTAACATTTAATTGCAATCATGAGTAAATATGACCACATTTTATATTGCACTTTGCATGTTCTTTAGGATAGAATCATGAGTTAAAGGGGCAGTCAAGTCCAAAAAAAACCTTTCAGGTTTCAAACAGGACATGTAATTTAAAACAACTTTCCAACCTACTTTAATCACCAATTTTGCTTTGTTCTTTTGGTATTCTTAGTTGAAAGCTAAACCTAGGAAGGCTCATATGATAATTTCTAAGATAATTTCTAAGATAATTTCTTTCTTTTTTTATTTGCTTTTCACAACAGGGGAGAGCTAGTTCATGTCAGCCATATAGATAACATTGTGATCACGACCGTGGCTTGTGGCAGACACTGCACTAATTGGCTAAAATAAAAGTCAATAGATAATAAATAAAATGTTATGTAATCAGGGGGCTGTCAGAAGATGCTTAGATACAAGTTAATCACAAAGGTAAAAAGTGTATTAATATAACAATGTTGGTTATGCAAAACTGGGGAATGGGTAATAAAGGGATTATCTATCTTTTTAAACAACAAAAATTCTGTTGTTGACTGTCCCTTTAATGTAATTTTGTACACCTGCTCATGTACCCAGCTCTACAAAATTTGGTGCAGATTTACAAATAAATGGTAATTTTTGTGTGTCATAAGCTTGAACACAATTGTGTTTATTAAAAAAGTGGTGCAGTAAATAAAACAAATAAGTAAAAATATGCATAAATGCCAAGGTATGCCATGCAAAACGGGCTAAAATAGTTTTAAAAAGATTAAAGATTGAGTTTGTTAAATTAAAAAAATCATGTGAAAAATTGTGTAACTACTGCTGTTGAGGGGTTTCAAAAACAACAAAAAAATATCTAATAGGTTTTCACCATGTAATGTCACAAGAAGACAATACTAAATGTGAATAACTTCAAATTCAAAATGGAGGTGTTGTTTTTTGATGTGATAAAATATCCTAAGACTATCTTGTTTCATTATAATGTATAAATATTTTTTTTTAAATCAATAAATCACATGATATTGCATAAATGATGTGTTCATATTGAAAATTTAAAAAAATAAAATTGTAATATTGCAGAGCTAGTATTTTTTACTCTTAATAATAAAATCTATAGGACAGATATTCAAAGTCTTTTCTCTCCTTTGTGCTTTGGTTGGGGCTCAATAAATTCTAATAATGTTCCCTCTTTTCAATACTCCACATTCCAGTCCACCTGATGTCATGGCTGCACATGGGTGATTACCCAATGATAAAGTTGAAATGGTTATTCATTATTGCAGTTAAGTGAATTACAGGGGCACTTGTGATCGTACTATACGTGCCTCATCGTATAGAGGAAAATCTTTTTTTTTGGGATTTCTTTCAAGCAATGGTCCAAGAAAGAGAACAGTTCCCAGAGAATTAATGGAAACAGCTTGTTTGATCAGCATACTTTACAGACCTATTGTGACCTGCTGTTTTCATCTATAGTTAACTATACAACTCTCCATTTCTGGTTTTATTGCTCCAGTTTACTAATATAAAAAGACAAAGCACTATTTTTGTCATTACTTCTATATTCTTGAATTTCCTATGTATGTGTTTATTCATCTACTTGTATGTTTTATTGATTTGTTAAACATGTTCCCAGAGAATGTGGAATATATTGTTTGCAGTGCAGGAATAACTTTTTTGACAACAATTTTAATATTTATGTCCTAAAAATGTAAGTATATATATAATTATTACTAGTTTTTTTTAAACACACATATTATATAATTTTATTTATACACAATGTTGTTGGGCATTTATAAAGTGCTTGGACTGAATTATAGTTTAGGGGTAAGGTTCAAAATAATTAACACTTTGAAATCAACATAAATAATCTTCAGTCCTGAAATATATTTGATAATTCAGACATGCAGTCATCGGTTAATACTCCCAATCATTTTGGCACGTTCCTTAAAACTAATGAATGTTACAAATGTCAACTTTCCCTTTTTTTTAAAAAACAAAATATTTAAACCTTTGAATATTAATTTTTAAATATTTACTCATTCCAACCTATTACTGTTTGTCAGCAAAAACTGTGGGGCCTATCTATCAAGCTCCAAATGGAGCTTGATGCCCAGTGTTTCTGGCGAGCCTGCAGGCTTGCCAGAAACAGCAGTTATGAAGCAGCGGTCACAAAGACCCCTGCTCCATAACCCCTTCTGCCTGCTCTGAGCAGGTGGACAGACATCGCCAGAATTCAACCCAATCGAGTACGTTCGGGTTGATTGACACAACCCCTGCTGACGGCTGATTGGCCGCTAGTCTGCAGGGGGCAGCATTGCACCAGCAGCTCTTGTGAGCTGCTGGGGCAATGCTGAATACGGAGAGAGTATTGCACTGTCGGATCAGGTCCACCAGACTTTGGTAAATAGAGGCCTTTGTCTTCAACAAATGTGTTTTTTGGCTTTTTATTCCATGGCTGTACCAACTCATTAGAAGTAGCATTCACTGTGCCACTGTTTACATCACTGAAACTCAAGGAGAATTTTAATGGATCAAAATTTAAATCCTTACAGTCATGGTATGTGATAAAGGGGTATAAAGATTTAAATCCTTACAATCATGTCATGTGATAAAGGGGTATAAAGATTTAAATCCTTACAATCATGTCATGTGATAAAGGGGTATAAAGATTTAAATCCTTACAATCATGTCATGTGATAAAGGGGTATAAAGATTTAAATCCTTACAATCATGTCATGTGATAAAGGGGTATAAAGATTTAAATCCTTACAATCATGTCATGTGATAAAGGGGTATAAAGATTTAAATCCTTACAATCATGTCATGTGATAAAGGGGTATAAAGATTTAAATCCTTACAATCATGTCATGTGATAAAGGGGTATAAAGATTTAAATCCGTACAGTCATGTCATGTGATAAAAGGGTATAAAGTTAAATTGAATTCCTCATAAAATGTTTATATGTAGTAAATATAAATATTTTGAATCATACATTCATTGTTTATTTTGTCACTGTTTCCCTGTAATTTAACACTAAAACTCTGTTGTTTTTTTCAGTTACCACCAAAAGTTAAAGTGCAAATTGTATAAGTCTAAGCCTGATGCATTCTACACATCAATTGCTTGATCAGTGCATACTCTTATGTATATCTGTCATTAAAGGGATATGAAATAAAAATATATATATATATTTTGTGATTTAGACATCAGAATTTTTTTAAAAAAGTTTACATTTTACTTCTGCTATCAAATGCTTCAGACACATGCACACACTCCTGAGCTTATGCCTCTACTTTTCAACAGAAGTAACCAAAAGAATGAAGAGAATTTGATAATAAAGCAAATTAGAAAGTTGTTAAAATGTCATGCTCTATCTGAACCGTGAAAGAAAATTCTGGGTTTTCATGTCCCTTTAACTGGACATGGAAAAGAAGATAAATTAAAAAAAACATGCTGAAGAGTTGTTACTTTTTGGGTGTGTCCCTGGACTGAAAATGCTCCTCATAAAATGTTAAAGCCAGTATTTACTATGCATTTATTTAAAATAAATAAAAAATAAAGTGTGTTGTCCTTTAACACAGCAAAGATAAACTACCAATAAAGATTTATATACAGTAAATCTCACAAGTTTTGCTCCACTCATTGCAGTAACATCTATAGTTTATTAAAGGGACAGTCAAGTCAAAATTAAAAGTCCATGATTCAGATAGAGCATACAATTATTAACAACGTTCCAATTAATATTTTTTATATGCACACTTTCTGAGGCATCAGCTCCTACTGAGCATGTGCTAGATTCACAGAATATGTTATATGCATTTTGTGATTGGCTGATGGCTGTCATATGATGCATTAAGAAGGAAAGTGTATGTGACATTTGTCACAAAAAAATCTACTACTCATTTATAGGTCAGGACTGGGTGACTAAATGCCTGTAAAAGGCAATTGACAGGTTAGAATATCAAACTTTATTAAATTAAAAGATGTGATGTACACATCACTGATTGGCAGCAATAGCCCAGGTAGCCAAGGTATTGCAACAGGTAGAGAGATCTAGACCAGACATAGCATGGTAAGGCAACCTAAACCAAAAGTACAGACTGGCTGTCACTCAGTGGTCACATCCAGGCAAGTTATTTGGTGTAGACAGGTAAGCAGACCTAGGTCACGTATAGGCAGATCAGCAGGATTGTGGTCACATACAATACATAGGCAGGGTAACAGGTGTGTAGGATAAACAAGGATGCAGAATAAAATGTGCAAACATTTAGTTTGTCCGAGTCTTTCAGAAAGAATATTCAGGGAAATTGGTCAAGTCAAACAAATTAATTCAAGATTAATTGGGGCAGAAAACAGAATATCTACATTAGAAGATCAGATAGTTGAACAGGAAAAGACAATAAATGCATTCATATTTCAAGTAACTAAACTCAAAGAGATATCTGAAATGTTAGAAGATTAGGGCATACAGAATAATATTAGGATATCATAATAGAAAACCTACATAGGGCTCAATTTATCAAGCAACAGCGGACTGGGGCATACATATGTGCCCCTGTCTGCAGCAGCTCACCTCTGACTGGCAAAATTCAATTGGCGAAATTTTGCATTGTACAAGAGCACTATTTTGCGCTCTTGTGCAACACCGCCTCCTGCCCATGCACAGCCAATCATGCGCGTGCAGGAGCTGTCAATCTCCCCGGTTACTGAAGAGGTGGAGAAGAGGATAGGAAGCAGCTTGATAATTACTTACTGCAGGTTCTCTTGTGAGAACCTGCAGATGTAATGTGGCGAACGACTTGATAAATCAAGCCTATAGGGTTGGATTGAGGAGGGAGCAGGGTCAAAGGGATCTAAAGTAAGAGTCAAACCTTGGCCAGTGATTGCTATTTTTTTAATTATAAAGACAAAGTAGAATTATTAAGACATTATAAAAAAATGAAAGACCCTCTTATCATAGATGGAAACAGGATTATCATGTTTTAAGATTTCTCATTAGAAAGGGTAAACAAGAGGAAAACTATGGCCCCTAGTTATCAAGCCGTCAACCTCAAATACGCTGGAATTCCGCAGCGTATTAGTGGCGAGGCTGATTCGCCTTAGTTATCAAGCCCTTTACACTGGCAAAAGTAGAATTTTGTGACGTAAGCTTCGATCTGCCGGACTCAGTCCGACACAGGTCGATTCTTATGTCACTCCAGATGTTCCGCACACAAGTTCGGCACAATCTGACTACTTTTGCTAGTTATAAAAATACTAGCAGGTACGCTCGGCACTTTTCCGGCCCAGCGTACCTGGTTTTCAAACCGCCGCCCTGGAGGCGGCGGATCCCATAGGAATCAATGGGAGTCTGACCATAGCGAAAGTTCATGTTCGCTGCTGCCCGACATCCCATTGATTCCTATGGGAGCTGTCTACACCTAACACCCTACCATGTACCCCGAGTCTAAACACCCCTAATCTGTCCCCCCCTACACTGCAGCAACTAAATAAATGTATTATCTGTCCCGATCAGCCAATAGAATGTGAGCACAATCTGATTGACTGATTGGATCAGCCAATCAGATTTTTCCTACCTTAATTCCGATTGGCTGATAGAATCCTATCAGCCAATCGGAATTCGAGGGACGCCATCTTGGATGATGTCACTTAAAGGAACCGTCATTCGTCGTTCAGTCTTCTGTGGAAGAAGATGGCTCTGCGTAGGCTCGTCTGAAGATGGCTCCGCTCCGATCCGGATGGATGAAGATTGAAGACGCCACCTGGATGATGACTTCAATCGGATGGAAGACTTCTTCAGCGCCCCTTGGATGATGACTTCTGCTGCTCCGGATCTCCTATTCGGTTCCATCGGTGGTCGGCTGGCTGAAGATGGCAAAAGGTAGGATGATCTTCAGGGGGGTAGTGTTAGGTTTATTTAAGGGTTTGGGTTAAAGTAGGGGTATGTGGGTGGTGGGTTTTAATGTTGGGGGGTTGTATTTTTATTTTACAGGCAAAAGAGCTGTTTTCTTTGGGGCATGCCCCGCAAAAGGCCCTTTTAAGGGCTGGTAAGGTAATTGAGCTGGTAACTTTTTAATGTAGAATAGGGTAGGGCATTCTTTTTATTTTGGGAGGCTTTGTTATTTTATTAGGAGGCTTAGATTAGGTGTAAGTAGCTTAAAATTGTTGTAATATTTTTTAAATATTTGTAACTTATTTTTTTATTTTTTGTAACTTAGCTTTTTTTATTTTTTGTACTTTAGTTAGTTTATTTAATTGTATTTAATTGTAGTTATTTGTAGGTAATTTATTTAATTTATTTAGTGATAGTGTAGTGTTAGGTGTAATTGTAACTTAAGTTAGTTTTTATTTTACAGGTTAATTTCTCTTTATTTTAACTAGGTAGCTATTAAATAGTTAATAACTATTTAATACCTATTGTACCTAGTTAAAATAAATTGAAATTTGCCTGTAAAATAAAAATAAATCCTAAGATAGCTACAATAAAATTATTATTTATATTGTAGCTATATTAGGGTTTATTTTAAAGGTAAGTATTTAGTTTTAAATAGGAATAATTAATTTAATAAGAGTTAAATTTATTTAGATGTATTTAATTAATATTTAAGTTAGAGGGGTGTTAGGATTAGGGTTAGACTTAGGTTTAGGGGTTAATAATTTTATTATAGTTGCGGCGGTGTAGGGGGGGCAGGATAGGGGTTAAAAAATGTATTATAGGTGGCGACAGTGTAGGGGGGCAGATTAGGGGTTAATACGTTTAATATAGGTGGCGGCAGGGTCAGAGAGCGGCGGTTTAGGAGTTAAACAATTTATTTAGTTGCATCGGGGTCCGGCGATCGGCAGGATAGGGGTTAATAAATTTATTATAGGTGGCAGCGGTATAGGGGGGGCAGGATAGGGGTTACTAGGTATAATGTACGTGGCGGTGGGCTCCGGGAGTGGCGGTTTTGGGGTTAATACATTTATTATAGTTGCGGCGGGGTCTAGGAGCCGTGGTTTAGGGGTTAATAACTTTATTTAGTTGCGGGGGGCTCCGGGGGCATCGGTATAGGGGGTAGGACAGTATAGTTAGTGTGGGTGCTTAGTGACAGCTTGTCAATAAAGCTGTCAAAAAGCCGAAGAGCAGCGAGATCGGATGAGTGATAACTATCACAGTCTGCTGCTCATCGCCCCATACTTGGTGCGCGGCTTTTTGACAGATTTATTGATAACTTTGGTGAGATTTTTTTAGGTCCACGGCGGCGATGGTAGGCGAGCTTAGGCGGGCGTATTGGGCCGGCGAAGGCAGGTAAAGTAGACACGCTGATAACTAGAGGCCTATGTCTCAAATATGTAACCTGTTTAACCAGTTAGGTTTAAAAGCATATATAATATTTCCAGCTATCTTAAAGTAGAAGGCAGTGATGATACAAAATATTTTAAATATCCCCATGAAGCAAAAGAATTTCTAAAAAGAATTCAAACTAACCTGGAGCAAAATGGTTGATAGCTGGTTTTGGTGTAAGAATGCTAATAAGAAATTACTTATTTATTTAGTTTCACTCCTCCTATGTTTCTAAAGGAATGAGAAGGGGGGATGGAGATTTTATTTGAATTATGGTCTATCTTTAAATACAAATGAGTAAGTGTATCACAGTTTTTTCATGGAAAGTGGCTGGTGCATCCTCCACAATAAAAAATTAAAGTAATTAAACACCTTAAAAAATTAAATACGGATATAGTGCTATTACAGAAGGTAAGGTTTAAAGAGGAGAACATTTTAAATAACAAGAATTTAAAATGTAAGATATTGGAAATTAAACTCAATATCAATTATTGATATATTATTATGAAATTAGAAAAACAGTGGTCTGTGCTAAGATTATGTAATGTATATAGACCAAATAAGATAGATAAAGATTTTTGCATTAAAGGGACAGTACACTGTAAAATTGTTTTTCCATAAATGTATTTTAAATGACTTGCTATACCAACTGCAGAGTATAAAATATTTGAGAAATTGCATTTTCTGGTTTATTTGTGTATCTGAAGTGGTTTTGTGCTTTGAAACCACAGCCTATTACAATGGGTTGAGCTTCAGGTAATATCAGATCTCATTATGTTATCACTTCTATGTACACAGACTTGCTTCCTTATCTTATATTTGTCTGGAACACCAAAGCTCAATACATAGAGAGAACAATGGAAAATTAACATTTTATTACTTAACTATCATGCCCCCCACTGAGGGTGTAATCTCTTCTGCTGGCTGTGTTTACTTAGGCTTGTCAATAGCGTATACGTCAGTATCAAAACTTTCAGTATAGGTTGGGAAACCACAAGCTAAATCAGCTATTTCAAATGCTGAAATAGGAGTAAAGGAGCCACTTGCAACCAATTTAATACACTCTAGCAGGTAAAAAAGGACCATTGGGAATAATTTAAAGGGGAGAAAGTTTTTGGGTGAACTGTCCCTTTAATCTACAATCGTTATTGTGAGAGATTTGAATTTAACAACAAAATTCCCAATAGATAAAAGTTGTACAAAGGGAAAGAGATGGATAGTAGTAAAATAGAAGCCTATTTGTTTAACAAATTTAAAAATCCATTGAAATTACTAGATATCTGGAGGATGAAGAATCCAAATAAGGGAGAGTATAATTGCAAGTCTAAAAGCTTCCATTCTCTTTCAGGAATAGACTTGTTTTTAGTCTCAGATATTTAATAGCTGATATTAAAGATTTTACTTTGTCAGACCATGCTCCTATCACTTTAAAAATGTTAATTCCAGATTTAAATCAAAGTTTTGAGAGATATAACTTTTTTCCCAGACACTTGAAAAATAATAATTATTTTATATCCTGGATTAAGATAAAATGGTTGGAAATTTTAAACATTAAATAAGCAATATAGTGAGAAAAAAAACTGAGATATTATGGGAAAAAGCAATGGCTGAGTTAAGAGGTGAAACAGTTAGTGTGACGGATAGCCCGACTGGGAAGTTCCTCCAAACGGGTCCTGCTTCTTACCTGCTGACTGCAGCTATGTAACTGACAAGTAACCACAGTCTGTAGTCACCCCTGATGCCCAACAGCACCAGTACTCAGGGTCCCACCCTGTGGCAGACTCTGGCTACCCAGACTAGGTAGCTCTGCCAGAGGGTCCTGGAACAGGCTGCTATGTAGCTCAGGAAAGTGATTTTAGCAGGAGCCCACCCAAATAACTAGACATGCTAGCATTCAGGTGAAACAGGAACTCTCTTTATTGTAAAACATACACTCCTTTTATACACACAGCTCATCTCGATAAGACCCTGGACAATCCCACAATTTTCCCGCCATTCTCGCCCCTCCAAACTGACCGGCACCTCCATAGCAGACACAGTCCCACAGAATCCCAGTACCTAGGGGTGGCACTTTCAGGTTGCCATGTTAAAGTTCTCAGTCCCCAGATGCCACAGTCCAAAAATCAGCAGGATTCGTTACTGGGGACCGGAATTATAGTCTGTTGAAGTTATGAGGTTAGGGGTGTCCAAAACCCCTGGTTCCCAAAGGAGCTCCCTTCCGATAATTCCCCCAGCTCTTGTCCTCCCTAGGGGCTACCAATCCCCCAAATAGCTGAGCTCTGGAGCAAAGGGCTGCTGGAACGACTAGGGATAAAGTTAGCGGGTGTCCTGCTGTCCTGTGGCCGACTGGGAGTTCCAGGAGCCCAGCCAGCCTGAAAAGGGTTAGGCGGGTGTCAGTTGTGAGGCAGCCGACCGGGAGTTCCAGGAGCCCAGCCAGTCTATGAGGGTTTTCTTGGTCACAGACCAGCTCTTCTCTTAACAAGTTTAGAACACAAAAACAAGCCAACAAAAAGCAAACAAAAACCTTCCAAAGATTGTGGTTGCTCTGAGGAGCCCAAAACCACTGAGAAACAAAAGGGTGAGGTTGTAGGGGGGAAGGGGTTTAACCCTTGCAGCCAGGTATCTGTGACAACCCCCCCTTCCAGTTTGGCAGACCCGGCTATATCCTTAACGGGTCGGCTTGGGGCTGTCCGACGGTGGCCCTCCACTTCTCGGATGATGGAGAAGGTTATCTCATCCCCCCTGCACTTGAGGCACCCTGGGGGGTTTCTGCTGGAATTTATCCCCTGTGCCACGGGCTCCCAAACAGTTGCTCTCCCACAAGTTCCAGTGTCTTTAAGTTTCATGGCCATACTGCCTCCCTCTGTGACACTCTGTTGAGTACTGGCTGACCCACCCACAAACAAAGCCAGTGCCGGTTTCCCAGCTGTATTCCCACCCCAGACCGGAGAGTGAGGTTGCTCCTTGGTGGGACAGGCAAAGCTTGGGTGCCCAAACATGTATCACCAACTGCATAAGCTTGTATCCTCCTTGCCCAATGCAACACCTGCCCCCTGTGAGAAATTCTACTGGGTGCAAAAAGGGTAGAGATCATGCCCAGCTTCTGGGGAGAGAGACAGGCTGATTCTACTCCTTGGAAGGAGATCTGCTGCTGGGGAGGGAGGCCGACTACCTCCTCTCCCTGAGAAACTGTGCTGCCGCTGGGGAGGGAGACCGGCTGTCTCTGATCCCTGTATGGGGTTCTGCTACTGGGGAGAGAGACCAACTGTCTCCTCTCCCAGAAAGGGATTCTGCCACTGGGGAGAGATAGCAATACCGTCTCTTCCTGCAAGTGGTTCTGTGTAAGGGTAGGGAGACTACCTCCATTCCCGAGGGATGGATCTGCCGCTGGGGAGAGAGACAGACTGTCTCCTCTCCCTGCTCCTGGCTCTGCCGCTGGGAAGAGAGACAGACTGTCTCCTCTCCCAGGAAGGGGTTCTGTGTAAGGGGAGGGAGGATGACTACCTCCACCCCCAGGGGATGGCTCTGCCACTTGGGAGAGAGACCGACTGTCTCCTCTCCCTGCTCCTGGCTCTGCCGCTGGGGAGAGAGACTGACTGTCTCCTCTCCCAGGAAGGGGTTCTGCTGCTGGGGAGAGTTATCGACATCCGTCTCTCCCTGCAAGGGGTTCTTCTTAAGGGGAGGGATGTCGACTACCTCTGCTCCCAGGGGATGGCTCTGCTGCTGGGGAGAGAGAACGACTGTCTCCTCTCCCGGCTCCTGGCTCTGCCGCTGGGGAGAGAGACCGACTGTCTCCTCTCCCAGGAAGGGGTTCTGCTTCTGGGGAGGGAGGATGACTTCCTCCGCTCCCAGGGGATGGCTCTGCTGCTGGGGAGAGAGACCGACTGTCTCCTCTCCTGGCTCCTGGCTCAGCCGCTGGGGAGAGAAACCAACTGTCTCCTCTTCCAGGAAGGGGTTCTGTGTAAGGAGAGGGAGGACGACTAACTCCACTCCCAAGGGATGGCTCTACCTCTGGGGAGACCGACTGTCTCCTTTCCCTGCTCCTGGCTCTGCCACTGGGGAGAGAGCCGGTTGTCTCCTCTCCTTGTACATGGCTCTGCCACTGGGGAGAGAGACTGACTGTCTCCACTCCTGGGAAGGGCTTCTGCCGCTGGGGAGAGTAATCAACATATGTTTCTCCTTGCAAGGGGTTCTATGTAAGGGGAGGGAGGATGACTACCTCCTCTCCCTGGCTTACCAGAGCTGCTGCAAGGGCTGGGTAGAGGCCGGTGGCTCTCTGCCCTGTTACCAGCACTTCTGATAGGGTGGCTCTCTGGTCCAAGACCATAAGTTCAGAGCCAGACTGCTGATCAGGATCCAGCAGCCCTGGTTCCCTTTCTCTTTGTTGCCACTCCTCTACGGTCGAGCTCCAAGAATCCCAGAGGGCTGCACCCCAGATCTGTATACCCCTGGCACGCTGCTTAGAGAGATCTAGCAGCCTCTTGTATTCCTTGACCAGTGCCTCTTCCTGGTCAATTATAAAATCCAGATCGTCTAGTAGCCAGGATTCCTCCAAGAGATCCAGCAGTTCCTCTTGGAGCCCAGAGATATCCTCCAGACCCTGGTCTGTCTTGCTCCCAAACTGTGGGTCCTCTGTCCTTTTTGTAAATAGCAATCCAGGGCCGCCGAAGCCAAAACCCTCTGTAGCAAGCCATTGGAGGGCCCGATAGCCGTCCTCCACCCACATCTCTTGCTGGACCAATCTATGTAGAACAGATAGTCATTCCTTCTTTGGCTGTTTTCCCAGGAAAGGCACTCTGAAGGTCCAACGAACTCGGGACCTGGTGTCATTCATGGGGAGGACCTTCCCATTGTCCCACTCCTGTTGAAGAGCCTCCCACCAGAGGTCCCGGCGGATCAGGTCTTTCTGTTCCAGCATGTCCTGTTTGTAAATAGGACCATCCAGCTGGGCCAGCGCCTCCTGTACTCTCCTTAGAAATTTGACTTCCATAGTTACCGACTACTGTGGCCCTTCTCCTCTGTCAGCAGGAATCATGTGGAAGATGCAGATCCCATCGTTGCCACCAATGTAATGAATACCCCGACTGGGTAGCTCCACCAAACGGGTCCTGCTTCCTACCTGCCCAATGCAGTTATGTAGCTGGCATGTGACTTTATTGTAATACACTCCTTTAATACACACAGCTCATTTCAATAACAATCCCACAATTTTCCCGCCATACCCGCCCCTCCAGACCGACCGGCACCTCCATGGACACAGTCCCACAGAATCCTAGTACCTAGGGGTGGCAGTTTCGGGGTGATCCCGGTGGAGCGGTGACCCGGGGTAAAGTTAGCGGGTGTCCTGCTGTCCTGTGGCCGACCAGAAGTTCCAGGAGCCCAGCCAGCCTGAGAGGGGTTAGGCAGGTGTCCGTTGTGAGGCGGCCGACCGGGAGTTCCAGGAGCCCGTCCAGCCTAGGAGGGTTTTCTTGGTCATAGACCAGCCCTTCTCTTAACAAGTTTAGAGCACAAAAACAAGCCAAAAAAAAAAGAAAGAAAAAAAGCTTACAGAGATTGTGGTTGCTCTGAGGAGCCCAAAACCACTGAGAAATAACAGGGTGAGGTTGTGTGTGTGGGGGGGGGGTAGGGGTTTAAACCTTGCAGCTCAGTATCTGTGAAAGTTAGCTATATGGAAAGATATAGGAAAAAGCGTAGATTATGATATCTACAACTGCTGAATCATCTATCAAATATGAATAATAGATATGTTCAAAATCTCATTAGTTGTAACTGGACAAGATATGTTAAAGCAAAAAAAAAAAGGAAAGGAATATGTTTTTACTGCAAGAATCCCATAGAGAGGAGCTGAAAGTTAAAGCAGACTTTATGAGGTTCAGAAATAAGTCGAAAATATCTAGCCAGCAATAAAGAAAGATGAGGATAGATGTATTAACACAAGATATATGTCAAGTTTTTTCTTCAACATTCCAAACTTTTTATGGGACAGAGGAAATAAATGTATATAATAAAGAAAATTTCTGGGATACTTTGGGTATTCCAAAGATCAATATAGAGAACATGGAAATAATTAATGTGCCTATTACGGAACAAGAAATAATTAAGGTGATACAAAAATATGCAATGGATAATGCTCCAGATCAACTAACCTCAGAATTTTATAAAATTCTATCTCAAGAAATAACCCCAACACTAACCAAACTCTTTAATAATTACTTTTTGAAATGGCCCTGGTGTCTAATCATTTTACTAAAGCCGCTACTTCTTTAATATTAAAGGGACTCTCAAGTCAAAGTTAAACTCTAATGATTCAGACAGAACATGCAATTTTAAACAAATTTCAATTTACTTCTATTAACAAAATGTGCACAGTTTTTTTATATTAACACTTTTTGAGTCACCAACTCCTACTGATAATGTGCAAGAATTCACAGAATATACATATATCCATTTGTGATTGGCTAATGGCTGTCACAGTAAAACTAATTTACTTCATCAGAGGTCCAAAAGTGACCGTATATATCTTTAACGTTTCTCCAATGTACTTTATGTCCTCATCTGGGTCCAAGAGTGGCCCTATGTAGTCTGGGAGGTATATTTATTTCATTACAATATGTTCATTGGCATCAAGAATGTTAGATAATCTAGATTGCCAAATGTCTTCTGGATGAGTGCTTAGAAAACCAATATTTGAGAATACTATTATGTAGACATGTGCGATTCGTTTCAGATTAATTCGGAAATTCGGAAAATTTGGTAAATTCGGAGATTCGGATCGATTCGAATTTCCGAATTAAAATACTTCCGAATCTACCGAATGAATTAGAATTAGCTGCCGTATCTACCGAATAAATCCGAATTAGCTCGGTAAATTCGGCATTCCCCCATAGGAAACAATGGGGCAGTTTCGGATGAAAAAAAACCTAACACCTGCAAAAAAGCAGCGTTCAGGTCTTAACGCAGCCCCATTGTTTCCTATGGGGAAACACTAACGGCTAGATTTGGAGTTTTGTCGGTAACGACCCGAAAAACTAACGCCGGCTTTTTTCTGGCCGCACCATAAAAATAACTCTGGTATTGAGAGACCACATAAAGGCTGCGTTAGGCTCCAAAAAAGGAGCGTAGAGCATTTTTAACGCAGCTTCAACCCTCGATACCAGAGTTGCTTACGGACGCGGCTAGCCTCAAAAACGTGCTTGTGCACGATTCCCCCATAGGAAGCAATGGGGCTGTTTGAGCTGAAAAAAAACCAAACACCTGCAAAAAAGCCGCGTTCAGGTCCTAACACAGCCCCATTGTTTGCTATGCGGTAACCCTTCCTACGTCTGCACTTAACACTCTAACATGTACCCCGAGTCTAAACACCCCTAACCTTACACTTATTAACCCCTAATCTTCCGCCCCCGCTATCGCTGACCCCTGCATATTATTATTAACCCCTAATCTGCCGCTCCGTAAACCGCTGCTACTTACATTATCCTTACGTACCCCTAATCTGCTGCCCTAACATCGCCGACCCCTATATTATATTTATTAACCCCTAATCTGCCCCCCACAACGTCGCCTCCACCTGCCTACACTTATTAACCCCTAATCTGCCGACCGGACCTGAGCGCTACTATAATAAAGTTATTAACCCCTAATCCGCCTCACTAACCCTATCATAAATAGTATTAACCCCTAATCTGCCCTCCCTAACATCGCCGACACCTAACTTCAAACATTAACCCCTAATCTGCCGACCGGAGCTCACCGATATTCTAATAAATGTATTAACCCCTAAAGCTAAGTCTAACCCTAACACTAACACCCCCCTAACTTAAATATAATTTAAATCTAACGAAATTAATTAACTCTTATTAAATAAATTATTCCAATTTAAAGCTAAATACTTACCTGTAAAATAAATCCTAATATAGCTACAATATAAATTATAATTATATTATAGCTATTTTAGGATTTATATTTATTTTAAAGGTAACTTTGTATTTATTTTAACCAGGTACAATAGCTATTAAATAGTTAAGAACTATTTAATAGCTAAAATAGTTAAAATAATTACAAATTTACCTGTAAAAGAAATCCTAACCTAAGTTACAATTAAACCTAACACTATACTATCAATAAATTAATTAAATAAACTACCTACAATTACCTACAATTAACCTAACACTACACT
Source organism: Bombina bombina (assembly GCF_027579735.1). Classification (NCBI taxonomy): domain Eukaryota; kingdom Metazoa; phylum Chordata; class Amphibia; order Anura; family Bombinatoridae; genus Bombina; species Bombina bombina. Next base: position 1,082,242,925 of record NC_069499.1, on the reverse strand, counting down.
ATCAATAAATTAATTAAATACAATTGCTACAAATAAATACAATTAAATAAACTAGCTAAAGTACAAAAAATAAAAAAGAACTAAGTTACAAAAAATAAAAAAATATCTACAAACATAAGAAAAATATTACAACAATTTTAAACTAATTACACCTACTCTAAGCCCCCTAATAAAATAACAAAGCCCCCCAAAATAAAAAAATGCCCTACCCTATTCTAAATTACTAAAGTTCAAAGCTCTTTTACCTTACCAGCCCTGAACAGGGCCCTTTGCGGGGCATGCCCCAAGAAATACAGCTCTTTTGCCTGTAAAAAAAAACATACAATACCCAAGCCCCCCAACATTACAACCCACCACCCACATACCCCTAATCTAACCCAAACCCCCCTTAAATAAACCTAACACTAAGCCCCTGAAGATCATCCTACCTTGTCTTCACCTCACCGGGTATCACACCGATCCGTCCAGAAGAGCTCCTCCGATGTCCTGATCCAGGCCCAAGCGGGGGGCTGAAGAGGTCCATGATCCGGCTGAAGTCTTCATCCAAGCGGGGCAGAAGAGGTCTTCCATCCGATTGAAGTCTTCATCCAAGCGGCATCCATCCGGAGCGAAGCGGCAGCATCCTGAAGACCTCCACCGCGGAACATCCATCCTGGCCGACGACTGAACGACGAATGACGGTTCCTTTAAATGACGTCATCCAAGATGGCGTCCCTCAAATTCCGATTGGCTGATAGGATTCTATAAGCCAATCGGAATTAAGGTAGGAATATTCTGATTGGCTGATGGAATCAGCCAATCAGAATCAAGTTCAATCTGATTGGCTGATCCAATCAGCCAATCAGATTGAGCTTGCATTCTATTGGCTGATCGGAACAGTCGCGGCTGAAAAGTGAGCGTTAGACCCTATTTTGAGTGACTCCAAATACCGGCGGTAGCCTAAAACCAGCGTTACGCCAAACTCCAAATCTAGGTCTAAGTCTGCACCTAACACCCTAACATGAACCCCCGAATTTAAACACCCCTAATCTAACACCTATTTACCCCTAATCTGCTGCCCCTAACATCGCCGAACCTACATAATATTTATTAACCCCTAATCTGCCCCCCCCAACGTTGCCGCAACCTAACTACAAGTATTATCCCCTAATCTGCTGAACGGACCCCGCCACTACTATAATAAATGTATTAACCCCTAAACCACCGCACTCCCGACTCGCAAACCCTATAATAAATAGTATTAATCCCTAATCTGCCCCCCCCCCCAACGTCGCTGCAACCTAACTAAAAGCATTAACCCCTAATCTGTTGACCAGACACCGCCGCCACCTACATTATAGCTATTAACCCCTAATCTGCTGTCCCTAACATCGCCGACCCCTATTTTATATTTATTAACCCCTAATCTGCCCCCCCAACGTCACCGCAACCTAACTACAAGTATTAACCCCTAATCTGCCGACCGGACATCGCTGCCACTATAATAAATGTATTAACCCCTAAACTGCCGCACTCCCGCCTCGCAAACACTATAATAATTTTTATTAACCCCTAATCTGTCCTTCCTAACATCGCCGCCACCTACCTACAATTATTAACCCCTAATCTCCCACCCCCGCGTTGCCGCTACTATAATAAAGTTATTAACCCCTAAACCTAAGTCTAACCCTAACCCTAACACCCCCCCTAACTTAAATATAATTTATATAAAACGAAATAAATTTACTATAATTAAATAAATTAATCCTATTTAAAACTAAATACTTACCTGTAAAATAAACCCTAATATAGCTACAATATAACAAATAGGTACATTGTAGCTATTTTAGGATTTATATTTATTTTACAGGCAACTTTGTATTTATTTTAACTAGGTACAATAGCTATTAAATAGTTAATAACTATTTAATAACTACCTAGCTAAAATAAATACAAATTTACCTGCAAAATAAATCCTAACCTAAGTTACAATTACACCCAACACTACACTATCATTAAATTAATTAAATAAATTAATCCTATTTAAAACTAAATACTTACCTGTAAAATAAACCCTAATATAGCTACAATATAACTAATAGTAGGTACTTGGAGCGGCAGCAACCTGAAGACATCCGACACGGAGCATCCTCTTCTTTCTTGATCCAATGACTAAATGACGGTACCTTTAAGTGACATCATTCAATATGGCGTTTCTTGAATTCAGATGGGCTGATAGGATTCTATCAGCCAATCGGAATTAAGGTAGGAAAAATCTGATTGGCTGATTCAATCAGCCAATCAGATTGAAGTTCAATTCGATTGGCTGATCCAATCAGCCAATCAGTTTGAGCTCACATTCTAGTGGCTGTTTAGTTTTAAATAGGATTAATTTATTTAATTATAGGAATATTATTTAGTTTTATTTAAATTATATTTAAGTTAGGGGGTGTTAGGGTTAGACTTAGGTTTAGGGGTTAATAACTTTATTATAGTAGCGGCGACGTTGGGGAAGGAGATTAGGGGTTAATTATTGTAGGTAGATGGCGGCGATGTTAGGGAGGGCAGATTAGGGGTTAATAAAATTTATTATAGTGTTTGCGAGACGGGAGTGCGGCGGTTTAGGGGTTAATACATTTATTATAGTGGCGGTGATGTCCGGTCGGCAGATTAGGGGTTAATACTTGTAGTTAGGTTGCGGCGATGTTGGGGGGGCAGACTAGGGGTTATTAACTATAATGTAGGGGTCAGCAATGTTAGGGACAGCAGATTAGGGGTTAATAGCTATAATGTAGGTGGCGGCGGTGTCCGGTTGGCAGATTAGGGGTTAAATAATTTTATGATAGTGTTTGCGATGTGGGGGGGCCTCGGTTTAGTGGTTCATAGGTAGTTTATGGGTGTTAGTGTACTTTAGCACTGTAGTGAAGAGCTTTATATTCCGGTGTTAGCCCATGAAGCTCTTAACTACTGACTTTATTCGGTAGATTCGGATGGCCGTGTATTACACTAGTATTTACACCTAATATACGGTACATAATACTAGTCTAATACACAGCATATCCCACCTAAAACATACCAAAATTCCGAATTTCGGAACCGAATCGAACCAAATTCAGCCGAATTTATCCTAATCCGAATAAATCCGAAATGAATTCATTCAAATCCGAATAAATCCGAAACAAATTCATTCAAATTTTGCCGAATTTGAATCGATCCGAACCGAAACTCGAAAAAACTGAATCAATCCGAACCGAAACCGAACCAAATTTTTTTGCCATGCACATATCTACTATTATAATGTAACTTGGTTAACACATCAAGAATCATCTCTGTGTTCGTTTTCTGTTTAATAATGAATACACTAATCCCGTCAAAAAAAAGAAGGTTCCAGAAATATATGCTTACAACAAATATATGCATACATAACTCCAATTGTTCCTATACGCTGGTTCGTCACATTTCTTAACGTATATTTATTCTTCAGCTTGCCTGCATTGTGTTAATTTATTATTGTTGTCAAAGGACATATGCTATATAATGTATATGCCAAAAATCTCAATAAAAGATTATTTAAAAAAAAAAAATGGAATTTAAAGAGTTTGCAAGAAATTGAAAAGGAAATTATTAAATGCACTCTAGAAAAATCTTGGATAGCATCAAAAGCGAGTAACTTAAGAGAAACTCATTTGAATATTTTATATCATACTTATCATATTCCAGCATTTTTAAGTAAATGGGGTTCAAAATACTCAGATGTGTAAAGTGTGGAATTCCCTCCGTGGATATCTTGCATTATTTCTTGGCATGACGGTTAGTTAACCAATTTTAGAGAAAGATTCATTTCTGGCTCTTAAAGATAACAAGCATGTACTATAATCTAAAGTTGGAAAATATGGATATCGAAAAAAGTTCAGACAGTTGCAGAATTTTTTTAGAAAGATTTTTTTTAAATAATAATCTTTAAAAAAAATACTTCGTTAATATTACAAACGATAATGAAATGATATCCTTTCTTAAGAAATGGGATATGCTTATAAAGTCATACTCTAAAGAGGATCAAAAGATGATCTTATACTCATTTTCTTACTCAGAGTATGTATTAAATGCCGTTAATTGACACATTTTATTTCAATTTGTGTGTTTTTTTTTGTGTGTTTTTTTGTTTTTGTTTTGTCTTTTGGGAAGAGGGATGAGAATGTGTAGAAAATAAACAGAAAAAACTCCAACAAGTTAGTATTTGAAATACAAGATAAGGGTATTTTGCTTTTTTGATTTGATTTATAAAAGTGCTTATTAAATCTTTTTTTTATTATTTTTTTTATACGTGATTTTTTACTGGACATAACAAAAAAACAAACAAAAAAACAACAAAAAAACAACATAAGCTCAACAAGTCATAAACCCTTGTTCTTAATTTTTTTCTTTAAAATACTAGAAAAGGTTACTATAATATCACTTCTTTCCATTCTTTCCTCTAAGCTATACATATTTTAGGTAATTGAGCCTCTCCTGGTAAGTTGTTTTTTGTTTGTTTTTTTAAATCATGTACCAATTTAGAAGCCCTACTTTGCACATGATCCAGTTTGTTTATATCCTTCTGGAGATATGGAGGCCTACTTACCAAGCCGTCAACTTACTTGCATTTGCCGGCACCAATACGCTCGCCTGACATCGCCTAACATCGTGGCCGCGGTCCTGAATACGCTCCCCATATTTATATAAAAAGTTGTCAAAAAGCCACGCACCACGTACAGGGTGATGAGCAGCGGACTGTTGTTAACTAACAGTCATCGATCTCGCTGCTATTCAGCTTTTTCCCAGCTTTATTGATACCCTGTCACTAAACACCGCCACTATACTATAATGTTTAACCCCTATCTCATCCCTCCTGGACCCCACTGCAACTAAATAAAGTTATTAACCCCAATCCCGCCGCTCCCGGATCCAGCCGCAACTAAAAAAAGTTATTGACCCCTATGCCGCCGCTCCCAGAGCCCACCACAACTAAATAAATGTATTAACCCCTAAACCCCTAGACTCCCACATCACTACTACTTACTAAACCTATTAACCCCTAAACCGCCAGACCCCCACATCGCCATAAACTAAATTAACCTATTAACCCCTACACCTAACAACCCGCTAATTTTATTATTTATTAATTATAAACTCATCCCTATTTTATAATAAATTAAAACTTACATTTAGAATTAAAATAAACTATATTAAACTATTAATTAACCTACCCTAACTATTATAATACTAAAATTACATTAAACTATATTAAACTAATAATTAACCTATCCTAACTATTATACTACAATTACATTAAACTATTAATTATTAGTTTAATATAGTTTATTGTAATTTTAGTCTAATTATTAGACTAAATTTACATTAAACTACAAATTAAATTAAATATATTATATAGTTAAAAACCTAACCCTACTCAAATAATTTAAATCTACTATTAAAAATTACAAAGGTTCAAAAAACTACTAACAACTAAGTTACACAAAATAACAAACACTAAGTTACAAAAAAAATAAACACTAAGTTACACAAAATAAAAAATAAATTATCAAATATTTAAACTAATTACACCTAATCTAAGAGCCCTAGGAAAAAAAACAAAAAATGTAGCCTACAATAAACTACCAATGGCCCTTAAAAGGGCATGTAGCTCTTTTTCGTTGCCCAAACCCTAATCTAAAATTAAAACCCACCCAATAAACCCTTAAAAAACCTAACACTAACCCCCGAAGATGCACTTACAGTTTCTGAAGAGCCGACATCCATCCTCAACGAAGCGGCAGAAGTCCTTAGCGAAGTCGGCAGAAGTCTTCATCCAAGCCGGCAGAAGTCTTCATCCAGACAGCATCTTCTATCTTCATCCATCCGGCGTGGAGTGGCTCCATCTTCAAGACATCCGGCGTGGAGCATCCTCTTCTTCCGACGTCTTCTTCAACAATGAATGTTCCTTTAAATGAGATCATCCAAGATGGCGCCCTTAGATTCCGATTGGCTGATAGATTTCTATCAGCCAATTGGAATTAAGGTTGAAAAAATCCTATTGGCTGTTGCAGTCAGCCAATAGGATTGAGCTTTCATCCTATTAGCTGATCCAATAATCCAATAGGATTGAGCTCGTATTCTATTGGCTGATTGGAATAGCCAATTGAATGCAAGCTCAATCCTATTGGCTGATTGCAACAGCCAATAGGATGAAAGCTCAATCCTATTGGCTGATTGCAAGAGCCAATAGGATTTTTTCAACCTTAATTCCGATTGGCTGATAGAAATCTATCAGCCAATCGAAATCTAAGGGACACCATCTTGGATGATGTCATTTAAAGGAACATTCATTGTTGAAGAAGACGTCTGAAGAAGAGGATGCTCCACGCCGGATGTCTTGAAGATGGAGCTACTCCGTGCCGGATGGATGAAGATAGAAGATGCCGTCTGGATGAAGACTTCTGCTGGCTTGGATGAAGACTTCGGTCCACTTGGATGAGTGGGTTTTAATTTTAGATTAGGGTTTGGGCAACGAAAAAGAGCTAAATGCCCTTGTCACGGATACTGGGCTTCAGGGAGTGATCCCTTAGCCCCTATGACCTCACCCCTGCTATCTCTCGGCGGTTTTGGGCTCCTCAGAGGAACCGTGATTCCCCAGAGCTTTTGTTCCCATTGTTGTGTGTATTACATGTCATCTTGGAAGAGCTGGCCACTGACCACCACTTTCCCCTTCGGCCGGCCGGGCCCCTGGAACTACCAGTCAGCCACATCACCCAGGATTACCGGTACCCTTTGACCCAGGTCGCTCCAGTGGCCCTTTGTCCCAGAGCTCCGCTCTTCTGGGGTTTGCTGCCTCTCAGGGTGGGCCAGAGGTGGGGTGGTTGCCTGAAGGCAGATTGCTTGGTAACCAGGAGTTCCGGTTCCCCCTATAACGCCTATTCTCCCTGGACTTCCAGGTAGACATTTAAACCAGCATAACTCTGGTCCCCAGCCACGGATCACATCGCTTTTTGGACTGTAGATTCTGTGGACCGAGAGATTTGCACTGCCTCCGCTCCCCCGGGATCACCCCTGGGTACTGGGAATCTGTAGGTTCATGGCTGCTCTGGCCGGTGCCAACCTGTCTAGGGGGTGGGAATGTGGCATTGTCTCATGTCTTATCAAGATGAGTTGTATGTATAAAAGATGTGTGTTTGTCCAAATAAAATCAGTTCTTATTTCACCTGAATGCTAGTCTGTCTAGTCATTTAGGTGGGCTCCTGCTAGAATCACTTTCCTGGGCTACATAGAAGCTTGTTCCAGGCAGCGGAAGGACCCATTTGGCGGAGCTACCCAGTCGGGGTAGCCGGGAATCTGTCACATTGGTTGGCAGTGGTGGGATGTTTCCGTCTACATGGAACGTCCAAACCACCAACTGAAGATCTTGCCGGATGGAGCAGTACCATGGGCTCCGGAAGGAAGAATTGAGAATGTTGATGCAGGCTAGAGGGAAAGTTGATGGCAACAAGACAAAGGCAGTGCTACTAGCCGAAATGATGGAGGACGATCGGGTTAGCGAATAGGCTGGTGGGTCAGACAGTGACCAAAGCGGGGGACGACCCAGTACAGCCTCCACTCAGGGGACTACAATGTCTGACTTTCAGCAGCAGATACAGTGGCAACTGGCTTTCTATGGACCGAACCCCCCCGAGGAGATCATTACTCGGATAGTGACTGACGCCAACAAGGTACATATGTTGGAGCTTCAGAAGTCGATGGGGGGGCCAGGCTGGATCCCCTGGACTCCCCTTCCCAGCCCAAGAAACTACCTCACGGCCTTTTCCAAACATTTCAGGAGGATGAGAGCGAGGATATTGACCGCTACCTACAGCTGTTCGAGACCCAGTACCGGATGCATGGGGTCTCTGATGCCGACAGGGTTACTATCCTAATTGGGAAACTGTCCAGTAGGGCCCTGGAGGCTTTCCACACTCTTCCCTCTGGGGATCAAGACAACTATGACTGGGTAAAGGAGCGTATCCTTGCCCGGTATGGACTCACACCAGAGGCTCACCGGCTAAGATTCTGGGGGTTACAAAGACAAGAGGAGCAGCCTTATACCAAGTTCACCCACCGCTTAGCTCGATCCTTGAACTCCTGGGTCACTGGGTGCCACATCACCAACCTAGATGGAGCTGTTCAACTCATCCTCCTGCAGCAATTCTACAACCACGGAGATAAGGGACTGGGTAAAGGACAAGGGACCCAGAACCGCTGATCAAGCCGCCGTGCTGGCTGATCAGTATGTGGATGCCTGGCGCCAGGCAGCCACCGAGCTTTGGCCAGCAACCCATTCTGCTCCAGCCTCAGCTTGACCCCCAACAGCTTTTTGGCAGACCCAGACCCAGTTGCCCCCTGTCTACCCATCCAGAGGCAGCAATTCCCGGGGGTGTTATGGGTGTGGACACCCCGACCATATTATATGGAACTGCCCAAACAGACAAAGAAACCCCCCAGCCCAGCCGCCAAGGAACCCTGTACCAACTTCGTGGGGGACTCCTCAAGCCCGAACTATCAGGCCGCTGCCCATTGTGCACATACAGCAAGCTCCGACCCCTATGCTGAGTGGACCGGAGACGAAGTGGGTGTCTTGCACCATATCAGCTCAGTGAGCCAAGACAACCGACAACAACACTGGCAAGAGGTCTGGGTCAATGGGCAGGTGGCTCAAGGAATGAGAGATACTGGGGCCACTGTTTCTTTGATTCAGCCTCACCTCGTTCCCCCCTCTGGTTGCACTGGGTGAACCCTTGCTGTGGGGGTAGCGGGAGGTGATGTACTCAAGATCCCTACAGCCTGGGTCCATTTGGACTGGAAAACCGACTCCCGTAATGTAGAAGTGGGGGTTATGCACCACATCCCTGCTGAGGTCCTGTTGGTAAACGACCTCGGCCACCTTGTCTCCGCCTTCGTGGGGAATACATCTCCGGACACCTGCCCAGTGACTACCCGCCAACAGGCCAGATGCCAAGCCACCTCACCAACTCTGGGGACCCAGGTAAGACCTACTACCCCAACTCCTACCTTTAAACGATGGCCCGTTCCCACTAACCCTGAACTTGCCGACCCCCCCTCCTGGAAGACCCCCTTCCGACTTCTCCAAAGAGACCTTGAGCGACCCGACCATAGCCCCTTACCGAGACCAAGTAGGTGCTGACGCCCAGGGCCTCGGAGACGAACGGTTCCAGTGGGAGGGCGAGTTCCTGTACCGGATCTCCAAGAGGAGAAAAGGACCGGTGCCCAAATGCCAGCTGGTCGTACCGAAGAAGTTTCGGTAAAACTTGCTGAAAATAGGGCATGACATTCCCTTAGCCGGCCACTTAGGAAAGAAACTGACCCACCACCGCTTGACTCAAACCTTCTTCTGGTCAGGCATTACTGCCGATATTAAGGAATACTGTAAATCCTGTGAGGTTTGCCAGAAGGTAGGAAAGACGGGAGACAATACGAAAGCCCCCCTCCATCCCCTGCCCATTATTGATGAACCCTTTAGCTGAGTAGCAGTAGACTTTGTGGGGCCATTAGCTCGGCCCAGCCCCTCAGGAAAGAAATACATCTTTACAGTGGTAGACTATGCCACCCGATACCCAGAGGCAATCCCCCTGGCCAATATCCAGATGGAGACCATAGCAGATGCGATGCTCCAGATATTCACCAGGGTAGGCTTCCCTCAGGAAGTGATTTCCGATCAGGGAACACAGTTCACTGCGGAAATCACTCAACAACTCTGGAAGTTGTGCGGGATTAAACCCCTGCACAGCGCCCCTTACCATCCCCAGACGAATGGGCTGTGTGAGAGGTTTAAGGGACCCTAAAGCAACTGCTTCGGACATTCTCGGCCACTCACAAGGACTGGGAAAATTTCCTGCCGCACCTCCTCTTTGCATATCGAGAGGTGCCTCAGGAATCCACAGGTTTTTTCCCCCTTTGAACTACTGTATGGTCGAAAGGTTAGGGGCCCGCTAGATTTGGTATGAGCCCACTTGGAGGGAACCACAGGGGGGGAAGAGGGGGGGACATACTCCAGCTCAGGGACAGGCTGCAGGACCTGGCTTCCAAGGTCCACGAGAACCTTCAGGCCTCTCAACACAGACAGAAGCGATGGTATGATCGCAATGCCCGTACCCGAACCCTGATAGTGGGACAGAAGGTCCTCGCCCTGAAGCCTGTCAAAACAGACAAGCTACAGGCTTCTTGGCAAGGACCCTACCGTGTTGTGGAACAACTGAACACCACCACATACCTGGTAGCGAAGTGTTCACATGAAAGAAATTTGTTAACTAGCAAAAGTAGTCAGATAGTGCCTAATTTGCATTCGGAACATCTGCAATGACGTAAGCATCAATCTGTGTTGGACTGAGACCGGCGGATCGTATGTTACGTCACAAATGTCAACTTTTGCCGGTCTGTAGGCTTTGACAAATAAGGGGAATCAGGCTTGCTACAATTACGCTGCGGAATTCCAGCGTATTTGCGGTTGACGGCTTGATAAATAGGCCTCATGGCCTCCAGAACAGTACTCAAGATGAGGCCTAACTAATGATCTGTAAAATGGCATAAGAACATTACTATTTCTGCTGCAAATACCTCTACACTACAATCAAGTATCCTACTGGCCTTACTCTCTGCAATACTACATTGTTTACTACATTTTAATCATCTGAAATAATTCCCAAGTCCCATTCCTCAATTGTTTTTGTCTGCAAAGTGTCCTTTGAGTCTGTAATTTATGTTATTTTTCTTTCCTAAAATGTATAATTTTGCACTTTGCAGGGTTAACTTTACATTTCAGCCATTTGTCCAATCCGATAAAAGTGCAAGCCTTCTCCAGTAACAACTCTGGATTGGCTCCTTCAAATAATGTAAGTAATAGGAGTGGCTATTGAAAAACAATTGCTGCAAACAAAGGTAATTAGTGTATTAAGAAAGTTTTCACCCTCAGTTTCATATGTTACCTTATTGCAAGATAAATGTATATTTAAAGGTAAATATTGGTGTATTTGGTAATAGAATGTATACTATTAGATATGTGCATTCGGATCCTTCGTTAGCATCCAAATGTGGAAGACGGCTCTTCGGCCCTTTTCGGAGCTGGATTTATTCTTGTTAAAGTTCAACACACTAAGATCTGTGCAAATCCAGATATACTAACTGGAGAGCTGCACTCTCTTGGTCCTCTTCTTCAGAGGCCTGGCCGCCGCCAGTGCTGCATTAAAGGACCCCTTAAAGGTAATTCAAAGAAAACAAATGAATACTGACAAATTTCGTTAGTATTTTTTTGTTTTCTTTGTATTTCATAGGTGCATTAATTCGGATATTCTTTTATGAAAACAAATATTAATATGTTTTTTTGTTACCAAAATTTGCATTCATAACGAAACAAATGCATATCGATAGTATTTTTAAAAACAATTGTACCACACCAAACAGTATTTTTAACATGTTTAAATAGGGCTCTTTTTAATTTAAAGTTAAGTTAAACAGTTTAAGACAGTCATATAATTTGCGCAAAAAGAAATACCCTTAACGCTAATAGACACTGTCCCTTTAAGCGCTCTCTAACTAAACCGTTATTCCCTCACACATGGTCAATACAAAGCAAAAATACAACAAACAGAGTGGCGCTCTAAATAATAGAGCAAAGGGGTGAGTACAAGAGTAATGAAATATAAACAATTTATTATAAAATAAATCTCTAAAATTCTATAACATACTGTAGATTATATAACACAGATTATGTAAAATAAATTGTGGCCACAACTAAAAGATCATCGTTTATAAAAGAAAAAAAAATTGTCTGAAAAAAACACTGATAGCAGTAAAAATAATGTAAATTAAAAGTAGCTGGATCAAAATGTCCACTCAAATAGCGTATGTATAAGCTTAAGGGGTATATTTATCAATGTGCGAGCGGACATGATACGAAGTAGCGTATCATATCCACTTCACATCGATAAATGCAGACAGAATGTATCATTGCAACAGCAGTTCTTGTGAACTGCTGGTGCAATGCCACCCCCTGCAGATTTGCGGCCAATCGGCCGCTAGCAGGGGGTGTCAATCAACCCGATCGCATGAGATCAGATTGATTTCTGTCCGCCGCCTCAAAACAGGCGGACAAGTTATGGAGCAGTGGTCTTTAGACCGCTGCTTCATAACTTTTGTTTCCGGCGCGCCTGAATGCTCACCGGAAAAAAAGGGGCCTCAAGCTTCATACAGAGCTTGATAATTATGCCCCTATATTTGCATTATTGCCTAAAATGTGTCTTTAAGTTAATTATAGAATGCTGCATTAAACAATTTTTAATAGCTGCTTTGTAAACACCTTACCGGACCTCCGATATCAGTTCATCCTTCATTGTGTTGGATTCCATAGTGCCAGCTATGTTGAGATCTTCCACTAGACTCAGCGTTTCTCAACTGGCATGGTTTTTCCACATGGGCGATCATGTGTCACTCTGGGCTTGAGCGGGAAACCGGTTCTGGTTTAAAGTATCAGCTTCACTGTGTTAAAATTTGATGTTGCAATAAAATTGACACAATCCTTTTAGTTGTCATTTAAAGCTTTCCTTTCTGCTATAGTTGTAATCATATTGATACTCCTTAAGGCAAAATTTGTATTCCAACAGCAGTAATGGATAAAAAGATTTTAAAAACGTTGCAGATCCCTTCTATGAATGGCAGTTTTAGTGGTATATGGGATAGTTCCACTAATATAAACTGCTCCTTTTGTCACAATGGTTTAACAGTAAACCAGCAATAGTCACTCCTACGCGTTTCGGCATTGAATATAAAATGGATGTATATTTTAAAAAAAGCAGGAAACAAATTTGCAGTATATTCATTTATTTTGTCCCATTTTCCTGTAAATTAACTTAATACAAATTTTAGATTTATTTATTCAATAAAGTAATGTATGCTTTCATGTTGAAACCTAGGACTCCCATCTCTTCTGCTGAGGGACAAACAGAAAACAAGCAATAAAGGAGGGTGCAAACAAGGCTGTGTGGAAATCCTGTTAGATGGTCACTTTAACAAACATATTACTCCACACAGCCTTTCTTAAATATATACTTATTGTGTAGTTTATATTTTTCACTGTCTTTCCACAGGTGGGGATTAGGTGGTAACTGACAGGCCCCATTGAAAGAGACACCCTAAGGCCATTTGAGAAGTTGGACCTGTCACCTGAGTGGACTGGGAAGTGAGTGATGAATCTGCAGGGGAAATTTGGAGGTTACCGCTGGGCCCAGCTGATGGTCATGTGACATGGATTCCACATTAGTTCTGGTCATGTCCAACCCACCAGCATTGCCACTGAGCTGCAGAATTAAGTAATGTTTTGATATAGTGGGACTCTCTATAGGGATCGCATTGACTGCTAAAGTAATTTTATTGGTAAGGGGATGGGGTGCCCTACGCAGAAGGCAGGCAAAGTTTAAGTTTACTAAGAGCACAGGAAATGGAGCTATAAGAGGAGCCCTCAAGCATTAACAGTGAAATCCTGCTGGGGATAATTTTGCTGCTGGTGCCCTGTATGGTGCTGCTGCTGAGGAAAGAGGTAGGCTCAGCCTAGCCTGACCCCATCTAACAAATTATTTAAAGTTAAACTTAGGGTTAGGTTCCTGCGTGCCTCAGGAGTGTTGGTAGCTAGCCTAGCCATTTATATATGCTAGTTCTTTGCTGCACTGTAAGAGAGCAGCAGTGTTGGTGGACAAAGCACTTTTGGGAACGTGTATGTAATCTGACTAAATAAAAAGCGGTTGTTTTTTTTGTGTGTTTTTTTTGTATTCTGGCACCATTCAACAATTAAATAACTGCAAATCTGTCCAAACATATACAAATACATACATACATATATAATTTATATTATATGTTAGTGCTAATGGGATTGTGTATAATGAAATCTATGTTTCCCCACAAATTTACAATTTTGTTTGTGGAATTTAAAATGTACTATTAATTATGTATCATCATAGGCCTGTAATCCACTCCACAGTTTGGATGTAACACAAAATTTCAGGTGAGTAATCCAGTTCAGGTTTTCCCTTCAAGCTAACGTCTTCTCATCTGTTAAATAGTGTGTGCTGAGGCTGCTTTAGAACTTTTATGTGAAAGAAAATATATGGTAGAGTTGTGCTAGGCCTGTGAGTTTTGAAAACTATTTATAATTTTGCAGTTGTGTGGAAAAGCCATACCACTTTAGTCAGAAATGCTTTATTCTGTTTAGTAAGCGCTATTGTGCAAGGATTTATTTTGTTTTTATGTTAAAACTGTATTCCTGCAAATTGTCTGTTAATAAAGAAGTCACGGATTTTACATCTAAATCCAGTGTGTATGGAGTTCTTTCTGCTTTGAAGACTGAGGCCGATTTATCAAAGCTTCAACTGATAATAGAATGGAATCCGCTTGAATCTCGCGTCATATGCGACGCAAATTGAATCCGCCGTAATTAACAAAGCATCAACATTGTCAAATGTTGAAATGTGTGACGTAATGTACGCTCCCGCGATCTCAATCTGACGGAGATCGATGCTTGCGTCATTCCAGATGTTTCAAATTTACATTCGACTCTATTTGACCCTCTTCCCAATTTATCAAACATTTAACAGGTGCGCTTGCGTCTTTTCCACCGCAGCTTACCTATCATTCAAACCGCCACCCTTGAGGCCGCGAATGCCATAGAAATCAATGGGAGTCTGAAAACCCAGAAAGGTTATGTTAGATGCTGCAAGAGAATGAAGCTTTTTACATATTTATGTAAATAATAAAGTTGATTACAATTGTATACTCTTTCTAAATCACACAGACAACAAAGACGCATGTTCAGTATCTAAAAAATATGTTAAATAATATTATTATAATCACATGAAATTTCAAGGGACAGATTCATTTCAAAAGTAGTTTTAATGAAAGGTAAAGTCTGTCTGGCAGCAGGACTAGTAGATATAGGAATAAAAATGAAATAAATACATTACATACCATAGCTAACTTCCTTTTTTTGATCAATCTAATTTAATCATGTTTAACGCATGTAATACAAGTCCCACTGCATTTCGCACCAAATTGGACGCAATACTCAAAGTCCTAAACAACCCACAAACTAGTGAAATTGTCCACCACTTTTGATTGGGAAATGCATAAATCACGATTTATGACATCAGCCAATCTGATTTAAATATACATTATATACTATCACTAACGATTACAATTGCTCGATACTTGTGTCATTGCTCACTCATCAGAACTTGTAAGTGCCATTTGTTACATTGTGTATTATACTTTGAAAGTATGTATATGTGAAATTAGTATTAAAGTTAAAGGGACAGTCTACACCAGAATGTTTATTGTTTAAAAAGATAGCTAATCTCTTAATCATCCATTCCCCAGTTTTGCCTAACCAACACAGTTATATTAATATATGTTTTACCTTGTATCTAAGCCTCTGCAGACTGCCCCCTTATCTCAGTGCTTTTGACAGATATACAGTTTAAACAATCAGAGCAGACTCCTAAATAACTCCATGGGAGTGAGCACAATGTTATCTATATGACACACATGAACTATTGCTGTCTGTGAAAAACTTTCAAAATGCTCTGAGCTAAGAGGCGGTTTTCAACGGTTTTAGAAATCAGTTTGAGTCTGCCTAGGTTTAGCTTTTCAAAAAAACAAAGCAAATTTAAAGATAAAAGTCAATTGAAAAGTTGTTTAAAATTGCATGCTCTGAAATTAAAAGTCCTGGCATGTTTTCAGAGGGAAGAGGAGGAGTCAGTGCATGAGCAGGCTTCGTTCCCCTGCAGGTGCTTCAGAGGCGGTTGTTCGCGCCAGGAGCTCACCTTGATGTGTAGGAGAGAAGGACTTGCTTCACCTGTCCTTTCAAACCCTGCAGCCAGCTAGATTTTCACCCTGGTATTTCCCTCCACAGCGTGTGTTTTCATTTACGCTGAATAAGAACTATGTTACCTGGAGCTGGTCTTGGCTGGCTGTAAGACTAAGCTCCCTTACGGTAAAATACATCTACTCACCCCCCCCTCCTTTTTTCTGTTCGGTAAAGGAGAGTGGGGTGGACAGCCAAGTTTTGTTCTCATAGTCACCGGATGAAAGCACAGCGTCCAGGAGAACCGGTGCTACAGCTGAGAGGTGTATCGCAATCTCTTTTTTCCCCAACCACCGATGTTGCGAGTGGGGAACTGCTGACAGCCTGAGATCCGCTCGCCCACTTGGAGTAATTACCTCTGACGCCATAGGAGTACTCCGTTGCCTGTAGGAAGGAACCTGTAGCTGATCGAGCAATACCTGCATCCCCCCTGGGGGTCCTCTTACCTGGGGGTTTGTTCCCTGTGGCCTGGACTTGAGACTGCCCTCCTCACCCACCGGTGTTGCGTGTGGGGTGTCGGCAGGGTTCGCTGTTCAGTTTGTAAGGTTGCGACGGACCTTTCCCTACAGCTAAGGATCTCCATAGGATTCAGCTGCAGGGTGTAACAATCCAGCTCAGGTGTGATCGCAAGGATAGTGCGACTACCGGAACAAAGCTGGATGAGTGAGGAGTCTGGGCAGGAAGGAAAAGGACACCGTGGATCGTTGGGCTCAGATCTGAGATATAAACCCCCAGAACAAGGAGAAATAAGGTAGCAGTTCCAGTTTGTCTAGGACAGAGAGAAGTCTTTCGCTGCAGAAGGGGTGAGTGCGGGGTAAACTTGATTTCCCTTGTGTTATGGACTGTTTAAGTTTGTCCTGTACATTTGGCCAATAACTATGTTTAAAAATGGAGATCTGACAATGGCGGCGGCTGGTCACTGAGGACTATTAAAGTCACAATACCGAGGAGTAAAAACTACAGGTTATATTCCACATTTAGGTAGTTGTGTCTTTCAGTGAAAACTGCTGAGAAAATAAGAAGCTTCAGCATCTGGCAAGGGAAATCTACATAAATTTCCAGAGACTGCTAAAAAAATCAGAAATCTGAAGCCCTCTACCCTATATAATTTTATCTCACCAAATACTGAACTGTTTACTATTGTTTAAGGAAAGAAGAGGAAAAAAAAGAAAAAAAAAAAGTTTAAGGACTCTTTATTTAAAAACCCTGATAGGGTATGACACTGCTATTTTGGAGTGATTCAGTTTTGGGGTTATGACATCAGTAATATGGTAAACCACTGTTTTTGGGAGGCTTGTGACATCTGTTGTTTTGAGAGAATAAGAGGGGAAGGAAAAGAGAAAGGGAGTAAAAGGGGAAGAATTTTTTTTTTATGGCATAAATAATATCATTGACCACAGAGGGATGATAAATAATATAAAAAGCCAACGCAGTATATAGATTATTAGAATCAGCAAAGTAAATAATAAATATAGGATAAAATTTATAAGCCAGCAAGGGTAAATTATCTTGGGAAGTAGCTAGTAACTAGCTATTTCTTTTTTTTTTTTTTTTTCTTACTGTTGAAATCCCAGGGAAGTGTCTGATATTAAGCACAAGTCAAATAACAGTGTTGATATAAAGTCGCTCACAAGCTAAGGAGTTTACTATTATCAAAATTATTATAATACTTTGCAATACCTACATATATTCTGAGAACATAGGCAGGGAGTAAGAGAACACTCTCAAAGTGAAATTTTGTATATCTGGGTCTTTTTGAACTCTAGGTTAATAGATTTATAGTCCTAAAAAAGAAGAAAGAAACAGGAGAAAAGGGGGGAAGAAGCCCAAGAATTAAAAGTAAAGGGTTAGGTAATAACTCACTTATTTTGTATAAACAATAGTGGTAAAGTTCTTCTATTTCAGATTGGGTGTGTATAAATATAGTGGATATTCCTCTAACTAAATCTAGATGAAACAAGGTAGATAAACAAAAAACAAAGGTGGTTAACCCCTTAACGACCGAGGACGTGCAGGGTACGTCCTCAAAAAAAAGGCAGTTAATGCCTGAGAACGTACCCTGCACGTCCTCGGTGTGGAAAGCAGCTGGAAGCGATCCTGCTCGCTTCCAGCTGCTTTCCGGTTATTGCAGTGATGCCTCGATATGGAGGCATCCTGCAATAACCCCCCTTGGCCATCCGATGCAGAGAGAGCCACTCTGTGGCCCTCTCTGCACCGGACATCGGTGGCCGGTATCGTTGGTGGGTGGGAGCAAGTCTGGGAGGCGGGTGGGCGGCCATCGATGTGCCCAGTGGAGTGGAGGGGGGGCGGGATCGGGGGCGGGAGGGGCGGGAGCGCGCACGGGAGCGCGCGCGTGCACGGGGGGGGCGGCGGGCGGGCGCGTGCACGGGGCGGGAGCGGGAGGGAACCGCTACACTACAGAAAAAAGTACTTGAATTAACTTTTTTGAAAGCTGTAAATAACAGCTAAAAGATGTGGAAGGGGTGGGGGGTTGATCTTGGGGGGGGGGAAGCTACACTGCAGAAAAGGGTTTTTATTTAAAAAAAAAGGCACATTATTCACTAAACTGGGTACTGGCAGACAGCTGCCAGTACCCAAGATGGCGCCCATTAAGGCAGAGGGGGAGGGTTAGAGAGCTCTTTGGTGGGGGATCAGTAAGGCTGGGGGCTAAGGGGGGATCCTACACAGCAGCATATGTAAATATGCTAATTTTTTTTTTAAAAAAACCCCAAATATAGCTTTTATTTTAGTACTGGCAGAGTTTCTGCCAGTACTTAAGATGGCGGGGACAATTGGGGGGTGGGGGAGGGAAGAGAGCTGTTTGGGAGAGATCAGGGGGTCTCATGTTTCAGGTGGGAGGCTGAGCTCTACACTAAAGCTAAAATTAACCCTGCAAGCTCCCTACAAGCTACATAATTAACCCCTTCACTGCTAGCCATAATACACGTGTGAAATGCAGCGGCATTTGGCGGCCTTCTAATTACCAAAAAGCAACGCCAAAGCCATATATGTCTGCTATTTCTGAACAAAGGGGATCCCAGAGAAGCATTTACAACCATTTGTGCCATAATTGCACAAGCTGTTTGTAAATGATTTCAGTGAGAAACCTAAAATTGTGAAAAATTTAATGTTTTTTTTAATTTGATCGCGTTTGGCGGTGAAATGGTGGCATGAAATATACCAAAATGGGCCTAGATCAATACTTGGGGTTGTCTACTACACTACACTAAATCTAAAATTAACCCTAGAAGCTCCCTACATGCTCCATAATTAACCCCTTCACTGCTGGGCATAATATACGTGTAGTGCGCAGTGGCATTTAGCAGCCTTCTAATTACTAAAAAGCAACGCCAAAGCCATATATGTCTGCTATTTCTGAACAAAGGGGATCCCAGAGAAGAATTTACAACCATTTAAGCCATAATTGCACAAGCTGTTTGTAAATAATTTCAGTGAGAAACCAAAAGTTTGTGAAAAAATTTGTAAAAAAGTGAACGATTTTTTGTATTTAATCGCATTTGGCGGTGAAATGGTGGCATGAAATATACCAAAATGGGCCTAGATCAATACTTTGGGATGTCTACTAAAAAAAATTATATACATGTCAATGGATATTCAGAGATTCCTGAAAGATATTAGTGTTCTAATGTAACTAGCGCTAATTTTGAAAAATAATGGTTTGGAAATAGCAAAGTGCAACTTGTATTTATGGCCCTATAACTTACAAAAAAAGCAAAGAAGATGTAAACATTGGGTATTTCTAAACTCAGGACAAAATTTAGAAACTATTTAGCATGGGTGTTTTTTGGTGGTTGTAGATGTGTAACAGATTTTGGGGGTCAAAGTTAGAAAAAGTGTGTTTTTTTCAATTTTTTCCTCATATTTTATAATTTTTTTTATAGTAAATTATAAGATATGATGAAAATAATGGTATCTTTAGAAAGTCCATTTAATGGCGAGAAAAACGGTATATAATATGTGTGGGTACAGTAAATGAGTAACAGGAAAATTACAGCTAAACACAAACACCACAAAAATGTAAAAATAGCCTTGGTCCCAAACGGACAGAAAATGGAAAAGTGCTGTGGTCATTAAGGGGTTAAAGGTCATACTATAAAAACTATTACAATTTAACTATCAAAGACGAAGCACTAGCCTTAGGTTTGAAGAGAAATCGGAATAATTGTATAGGCATTAGACACCCTTAATTCGCCGCCATCTTCTGGTCTTATTCACTTCTAAACACAATCCAGGCATGGCATCGAAAAATAGGGAACGCAGAAATAAGAATCTTTCTGAACCTTCACCCGAAATTTCTGAAGAAATTACTCCATCAAAATCTCAAAAATCTACGACCTTACAAGATAATCAAGCTTTAGTAAATAGCATCCTAGAGGCCATATCACCCAAATTTGAGACCTTAAAGAATGAAATCAAGCAAGATATCACTTTACTAACGGTAGAAATCAGACAATTCTCTAAAAGACTTCAGGAGGTGGAGGAACGTATTTCAGAGTTAGAGGACACAACAAACGCATATATACCTCAAATAGAGAATAACCAGAGCGAGATTTCTAAACTACAGGCAAAGATAGACAATCTAGAGAACAGGTCAAGGAGGAACAATCTGAGAATCATTGGATTCCCAGAGGCCTCTAAACAAGAAGACCCTATGAAGGTTATGACCTATACTTTACCCTTAATGTTAAAAATGCCAGAAACTCAGTCTCCTGCCTTGATTGAAAGAGTCCACAGGAGTCACGTCTGACTTCCGGAGGGAGGAGCTGACCAGACCAGAGCACGCTGAGGTTGGCGTGGTGCACGGAGTATCGGCAGCTCGTTTCAACTATCCTCCTTGCCATTTCTCCCGCTGTCAGTGTCTCGGCACCCTAGGGAGCTGGGTAAAACTCCACCAAACCCATGCAGGAAGTCCATTACGGGCAGGATCGTAGGCTCCTTTGCCAGAGCCGCAACCTAGCAAGCACAACAAAAGATCTCTAAGTCCCACTACCGGATCTCTACACCGGATATCGCATAAGGATATGGAGAGTATCTTCTCATGTAAGCCTCCTGTTGTCGGGGTATAACACATCCCAGGGAGATGCTCACCTACTAAATTTCAAGAGGGAATATCGTGGAAATCGGAGTTTCTGTCTGCTGACAAGGAGATTCAATAACCATCAGCAACACTCAATACAGGCTCCGGTAAAAGTATCTACCCGTTGTGGGGTGGGAACACCTCCTAGGGTATTATTGGCACTTTTTACTGTTTATCTTCTGCCTATGAAATGCTTAATATATAAACTTTGCTCCTTGCTCCACCAGCTTGGCTTACCTGTTATTTTACAGCGTTATCTATCATTTGTTGTGAGCTTCTTATTTGAAACTATGCTTGGATAAATCATAAAAGAAGAAAAGGAGGAGAAAAATTTTCTGTTGGGATGAGTGGTTCCCAGGAATTGTTTGGTTTTGCTGGAGACTGTTATATGTGAATTACTGCAGTTGACTTTTTCATTTTCTGTCCAGCTAGAAATTCCAAGTACTCTGACTCTATCTGGGACATGTGCAACCTGGGCTTTGCAAGCTATTATCCTCAATAGTGTTGGGCTGGACTTTTCACATGCTATAAAGTGATAAGTAGTATTATGTCTGAATGTGGTCTTAATAGATGAGATACAAATTACTGATGGAACATTACAGGATATATCACAGTACCCACTGTATCATTTGTTGTGAGCTTCTTATTTGAAACTATGCTTGGATAAATCATAAAAGAAGAAAAGGAGGAGAAAAATTTTCTGTTGGGATGAGTGGTTCCCAGGAATTGTTTGGTTTTGCTGGAGACTGTTATATGTGAATTACTGCAGTTGACTTTTTCATTTTCTGTCCAGCTAGAAATTCCAAGTACTCTGACTCTATCTGGGACATGTGCAACCTGGGCTTTGCAAGCTATTATCCTCAATAGTGTTGGGCTGGACTTTTCACATGCTATAAAGTGATAAGTAGTATTATGTCTGAATGTGGTCTTAATAGATGAGATACAAATTACTGCTGGAACATTACAGGATATATCACAGTACCCGCTGTGGGGTGATAATGCCCCCTAGGGAATAGAAAGGTCATACTTTATAGCTGAAGAGTTTGGGTAACGTGGCAACTCCTGTTTTTTCTTTTCACCTGGGTAGTCTGAGACTTTTCCTCATTTGTATCTCTTGCATTTGGATACAGCATTTATTGTGAAATTATATCAGCTGTGAAAGTATGGACTCTGCTACACATAATATTTTATTGTACAATTTATTCCCTGTTGTTTGTAGATGGATCTATTTTCTCTCAGGAAAAGTTATAGAGTGTTAATCATAGGTCCTATCTATCTGTTTTGTTAAATTCTGTTACAGCAGATATATAAGGGGATCCTTTGTTGCCTCTCTGTCTCTGCTATATCAGTAGATATTTGGCTTGTTTCTTATAATTACAAATCTGTTTACCAAGATATGTGACTATCCTATAAAAGGCAAAATTTTTTGGGTGGCTCTCTGATATGCTCAGTATGATCATCTTTATATATAAAGTCTGCAATAATATGTTAAGACAGGCTAGCCAAATATGGTACGGAGTTAGCCTAGCTTATGGTAGAGTGTTACCTTAGATGCTGTTTATTTCTATCTTTACTGAGAATTTAAGTATCACCTTACTATATACAGGCCATATGTTTAACTATATATTCACACTGACATAATAAGCATAAATTGTCTATATTGATCATTAGATTTTTTCTGAGTTTACTACTAATCTAACTGCATATGGAGCAATTTCATGCTCAAAGAAGAAGGTAGTGTAGTTAATATTTCAGTAATATATTAGACTAATTAGGGTAAGATATTTTGCAGTCACATCCTAATTAACTGGTCAGATTTGGTTATCTTGCCATCACTGGGTCTCCTCTTTTTCCCACTAGAAAAAAACATAAAATATTTATATAATAAAAAAAAAAAAAAAAAAAAAAAAAAAAACACCACGTTTGCCTCAGATGAGCACAAGCCTCGGCTTTTTTGAGTAACACTGAAGCTATAAAAGCTCCTATATTTTCCAATATTTGTAGATTATAGATCTGCACTATTCACAGGTTTGATTTTTCTTTTGTTTTTTCCCCTTTTTTTTTTTTCCTTTTTCTCACGAGTTATTTTTTTCTTTTTTGTTAATGGAAAAATTTTGCACCCAGGTGAAATCTATTTCGCCCAAAATGCCAGTGAAAGCTAAAGATAAGAAAAACAGAACAACTGATTCCAGTTCTGATAGTTTAAATGACTCCACTGGGGTCTCTATGGATCACCATGTCTTGTTATCTAGGCTAACAGATTTATTTTCTCCTCAATTTGAATCTATCAAAAAAGAATTAGGTACTATATCATTGGAAATAACTACATTATCCACCGAGGTCAGGCAGTTCTCAACCAGACTGCTTGAAGCTGAAAGTAGAATCTCTGACTTAGAAGACCAAACAAATGTACAGGAAACTATAATTCAGAAACAAGATTCTAAAATTAAAAATATGCAGCTACGCCTGGAGGATCTGGAAGATCGCTCCAGGCGAAATAATATCAGAATAGTAGGTCTACCCGAAAAACCTGAATATGAGGATTTATCTAAGTTTATCTCTTATACTCTACCTCAAGTATTAGGTATGCCAACTCACATGTTACCCAGTGGCGGCTTGTGAATTTTTAGGATGGGGGTGCGCAAGACCCTGCCCCTATTAGAAAGCCACGCCCCTTTGAAAAAACACGCCCCTTTTTAAAAACCACGCCCCTTTTAGCAAGCCACACCCATTTTTAAAAGCCACATCCCTTTGCGAAAGTCACGCCCCTCAAATGGCCCCACCAATTTCAACCAGCAGTGTTTTTGGTCATCGTCTTCTTGAAATATCCAGCCACTGCCTGGGGGTAACTTCAACTGAAGTTTGTGACTGATTCCTCAACATTATTCTCAAGTATCTGCTGATATTGAGTGGAATCCATGAGACCATCAACAATATTACCAGTAGTACAGGTCTTTGGAGGTGGTCTGTGGGCTGTTTTTGACCGTTCTCAACATCCTTTGCCTTTGCCTCTGGCCCTCTCTGATATTTTACTTGCCCTGCTACTTCTGGCCTTAACAAGAACTGTGCCTGTGGTCTTCCATATCCTCACCATGCATTGCTCACTGTGTTCCTCACAGTGGACACAGACATCTTAAATCTATGAATGCATACTCTTCAGTACAGCCATGTTCACGTGCGACAGTGCACAAATGGAGGAGCCTACACTACCTGCCCATGTCTAGTCTTAAAATATACATGATGGTGCTCAGTTAAATTATATAATAACATATATATATATATATTAACCAAATGATTAATTAAAGCTGCAAAATAATAAGAATATTGAATGTACATTTATGAAAACATATATATTCCTGGATTTAAAGAACCTTCCACTTTATAGAGAAATACAACCACATTTCAATTACTGTTGCCCCAGCCCCCAGTGTTCAATATTAGGCAATGCAACCAAAGGCCTTGGCAACATGAAGATAAATACACCAACATTTTACTTTCTAGTACAAAAGAAGATTTTTTCTATTACACTAGTGCTTAATAATTTACTTCAAAGGTAAACATTAAAACAATGTTTATAACTCAAGTACAAGTTTTGTAAATCAAGTCAATCCGCCTGTCTTTTTTTGAGGCAAATAAATCAATAACATTTTCGTTGAATTTAGGAATGTCATTTATCAATTGTTTTTCAATTGTCAGCATGGCTAGAGCGGTCAGTCTTTCCTCAGTCATTGTGCTCCTTAGAAATGCCTTAACTCATTTTAAAGTTGAGAAACATCTCTCAGCCTCAGCAGTTGTCACGGGAATAGTTGAAATAATTTGCAACAGTTTGTAGGTCTCCGAGAAAGTACTGTCCAAGTTATTTTCAATTATAAACTGTAGAAGACTAATGGCACCATTCATGTTTCTGAAATCTGGTCTTCTGTAAATTACTCCTAGTTCAGTTTTCAGGCGATCTTTCTGTAATGTGTGATAAACAGCTGATGTTTGGTCAAGAAGCTGATTTGGAAAAATTTTCTCGTAATCCGCAAATTTTTCCGCTTGCAGGAGAGAAACAGCCGAGTAGTGAGTTATAAAAGAAAATCTATCTTTTACTTGATTTGTGATAACATTGCATATCTCTTTAGCTGCCACAGTCTGAGCAATGTGAATATTTTCTCTCTTCCTTTTCCTAGATGTTTCCTCTGTTTCTGATATCGTCATGGTCACTGTGTCCATTCTATTCCTTTCGTTTTCCATTGTCTGCTGGAAAGTGTTAATATGTTTTCTAATAAGTGCCGCATCTGTTTGTGTTTTCTGAAGTTGGTTGTATAACACATCTACATGTGGCATAATATTGTGGAAAACTGTAAGCCAAAACACGAATACCGAGTCTTGTAACATACGCCGAATAGCCCCTGCTTGATTTATAGCTATTTCTTTTTTCGATGTTGACTCTATTTTTTCCATGCATTCAATTAACTGTTCCCTGTTTTCAAAAACTGTATTGACGGTTCGACTCTTGAAATTCCACCTGGTGGCTGAACCATGAGGTATCCTTCTTTTAACAGTTTCATCTAGAATAGCTATCCTTTGTGGTGAGTTACTAAAAAAGTTAGTAATGTCACTTAGATTTGAAAAAAATACTCGAACTTGTTGATTTTGACTGCTTGCTTGGCTGACAATTAAATTGAGCTGATGTGCGTAGCAATGCACAAAATGTGCATTCTTATAGGTACGTTTAATTATAGCCTGAACACCTGCATGCTGACCACTCATCACGCTTGCACCGTCGTAACTCTGCGATATCAGTTTCTCTGGGTTGTCTATAACTTTTTCCAAAGTAGCTTGAATACACGTAGCTAAAGATTCTGCATCATGTCCAGCTGGATTAGTGAATTCCCAGAATCTCTCAACCGGTTGTCCGTTACCTATAATGTATCTAAAAACAACAACCAATTGGAAGGCAGATGAAACATCAGTAGTTTCATCTGCTATCACTGCTACAAAACTTGCATTTGAGATTTCCTTCTTTATTTGGTTCTGGCAAACAGTAAGCATACAGTCTAATAAATCGTTTTGAATTTCTTTTGACGTTCCTTTAAAAACAGTGGCACTAGCGAGATGTTCTTTTAGAGATGCATCAAGCTCTGCTGAGAAGTTTATAAGACCTCTGAAAATGCCTGGATTTAATGAATCATCGCGTTCGTCATGTCCTCGAAGTGCAAGCTCAAATGCGCCGCAAAATAAAATACAATTAATTATTTTGGAAAGAACATAGCGATTTTTCGTTACTTGCTCATTATGTTTTTTAATATTCAAGCGATATGCACTGTCAAGTTGTTGCCGAATATCAACCCTTCCTAGCAAATTAAACTCTAATGTGGAGTTTAAATGTGATTGGGAGCAATTATGTTTATTTGTTTTTTGACTTAAATGTGATAAATCGGCGACACCATAACTCACCCAGCTTGAATCCCCACTTTGTTTTGCAAACAGTAGACAATAAAAACAAAAGAGCCTGTTTGATAATTCACAACCACAAATCCATGGATATTTATCATATACCTCGGGTTTGAATTCTCTTTTGTAATCTCTAGTTTTACATTTTGTCACCTGGGTAAGGTTAAGCATAGGTGTTGGCCTGAGCATTTTAATTTCAATTTTTCTTTCAATGGGCAACGTTGAAAAATGTAATTGCTTTAGCTCAGACACACTAATTTTACTAAGTGCCATCTTAACTGTTAGTTTACACACAAAGAACAGTCCTTTGCTCTTATCTAATATATAACTTGTATGTAGGTAGCTCTGCAGCTGTTAGAAAATATACAACTCAACTTGAAGTAATAATTTAATAGTTTGGCGGTTGTTATGTAATATATAACTTGTAGGTAGGTAGCTCTGCAGCTGTTAGAAAATATACAACTCAACTTGCAGTAATAGTTTAATAGTTTGGCGGTTGTTATGTAATATATAATTTGTAGGTAGGTAGTTCTGCAGCTGTTAGAAAATATATTAAAAGTTTAATAGTTTTGTGGTTGTTATGTAATATATAACTTGTAGGTAGGTAGCTCTGCTGCTCTGCAGCTGTTAGAAAATATACAACTCAACTTGATGTAATAGTTTAATAGTTTGGCGGTTGTTATCTAATATATAACTTGTAGGTAGGTAGCTCTGCAGCTGTTAGAAAATATACAACTCAACTTGCAGTAATAGTTTAATAGTTTGGCGGTTGTTATGTAATATATAACTTGTAGGTAGGTAGCTCTGCAGCTGTTAGAAAATATATTAAAAGTTTAATAGTTTTGTGGTTGTTATGTAATATATAACTTGTAGGTAGCTAGCTCTGCTGCTCTGCAGCTGTTAGAAAATATACAACTCAACTTGAAGTAATAGTTTAATAGTTTGGCGGTTGTTATCTAATATATAACTTGTAGGTAGGTAGCTCTGCAGCTGTTAGAAAATATACAACTCAACTTGAAGTAATAATTTAATAGTTTGGCGGTTGTTATCTAATATATAACTTGTAGGTAGGTAGCTCTGCAGCTGTTAGAAAATATATTAAAAGTTTAATAGTTTTGTGGTTGTTATGTAATATATAACTTGTAGGTAGGTAGCTCTGCTGCTCTGCAGCTGTTAGAAAATATACAACTCAACTTGATGTAATAGTTTAATAGTTTGGCGGTTGTTATCTAATATATAACTTGTAGGTAGGTAGCTCTGCAGCTGTTAGAAAATATATTAAAAGTTTAATGGTTTTGTGGTTGTTATGTAATATATAACTTGTAGGTAGGTAGCTCTGCTGCTCTGCAGCTGTTAGAAAATATACAACTCAACTTGATGTAATAGTTTAATAGTTTGGCGGTTGTTATCTAATATATAACTTGTAGGTAGGTAGCTCTGCAGCTGTTAGAAAATATATTAAAAGTTTAATAGTTTGGCGATTGTTATGTAATATATAACTTGTAGGTAGGTAGCTCTGCAGCTGTTAGAAAATATATTAAAAGTTTAATAGTTTTGTGGTTGTTATGTAATATATAACTTGTAGGTAGCTAGCTCTGCTGCTCTGCAGCTGTTAGAAAATATACAACTCAACTTGAAGTAATAGTTTAATAGTTTGGCGGTTGTTATCTAATATATAACTTGTAGGTAGGTAGCTCTGCAGCTGTTAGAAAATATACAACTCAACTTGAAGTAATAATTTAATAGTTTGGCGGTTGTTATCTAATATATAACTTGTAGGTAGGTAGCTCTGCAGCTGTTAGAAAATATATTAAAAGTTTAATGGTTTTGTGGTTGTTATGTAATATATAACTTGTAGGTAGGTAGCTCTGCTGCTCTGCAGCTGTTAGAAAATATACAACTCAACTTGATGTAATAGTTTAATAGTTTGGCGGTTGTTATCTAATATATAACTTGTAGGTAGGTAGCTCTGCAGCTGTTAGAAAATATATTAAAAGTTTAATAGTTTTGTGGTTGTTATGTAATATATAACTTGTAGGTAGGTAGCTCTGCTGCTCTGCAGCTGTTAGAAAATATACAACTCAACTTGAAGTAATAGTTTAATAGTTTGGCGGTTGTTATCTAATATATAACTTGTAGGTAGGTAGCTCTGCAGCTGTTAGAAAATATACAACTCAACTTGAAGTAATAATTTAATAGTTTGGCGGTTGTTATCTAATATATAACTTGTAGGTAGGTAGCTCTGCAGCTGTTAGAAAATATATTAAAAGTTTAATAGTTTTGTGGTTGTTATGTAATATATAACTTGTAGGTAGGTAGCTCTGCTGCTCTGCAGCTGTTAGAAAATATACAACTCAACTTGAAGTAATAGTTTAATAGTTTGGCGGTTGTTATCTAATATATAACTTGTAGGTAGGTAGCTCTGCAGCTGTTAGAAAATATATTAAAGTTTAATAGTTTGGCGGTTGTTATGTAATATATAACTTGTAGGTAGGTAGCTCTGCAGCTGTTAGAAAATATATTAAAAGTTTAATAGTTTTGTGGTTGTTATGTAATATATAACTTGTAGGTAGGTAGCTCTGCTGCTCTGCAGCTGTTAGAAAATATACAACTCAACTTGAAGTAATAGTTTAATAGTTTGGCGGTTGTTATCTAATATATAACTTGTAGGTAGGTAGCTCTGCAGCTGTTAGAAAATATATTAAAGTTTAATAGTTTGGCGGTTGTTATGTAATATATAACTTGTAGGTAGGTAGCTCTGCAGCTGTTGGAAACTATACAACACAACACTAGTAGGCAACGGCAAGTAGTTTTGCGGTGCCGGTTGTTATAAAATATACTGCAGCTGTTAGAAAATATCAACTACAACTAATAGGTAATATCTTATAATAATTATAATAATATAGCTCACTAGAGATAAAAAAAAAAATCTTAAATATGTCAGTTTACTGCCTAATTTTAGTATCGGCAGCAGCACAGCAGTTTTTTAAAAAAAAAACTTGTACCTTTTTTTTGCTAAACTTCTAATTGCAATCTGCTAATTAATCTGCTAAAATACTTAAATTAAATGTATTAATGGTAAGCAACCGTGACAGCCGTCAACGGTCAACAACTAGTAGTATCAACAGCAGCACAGCAGTTAACTGCTTTTTTTTTCAAAAAAAAATTTACCTTTTTTTGCAAAACTTCTAATTGCAATCTGCTAATTAATTAATCTGCTAAAATACTTAAATGTATTAATGGTAAGCAACCGTGACAGCCGTCAACGGTCAACAAGTAGTATCAGCAACAGCACAGCAGTTAAATGCTTTTTTTAAAATAAAAATTTTTTTTTTCTTTTTTTGCAAAACTTCTTATTGCAATCTGCTAATTAATTAATCTGCTAAAATACTTAAATGTATTAATGGTAAGAATAAGAAACCGTGACAGCCGTCAACGGTCACAACTAGTATCAGACAGCAGCACAGCAGATGTTAACTTTTTTTGCAAAACTTCTAATTGCAATCTGATAAAATCTGCTAAAAAATATTATTTTATTATTCCCAAATTACTCCACTAGTCCACTAAAGAACTCCCTACCTAAGTACTCTAATCTGACTGTCTGAGAGACTGTATCTTTTTTTTTTTTTAAAGCAAAAATAAAAATGACCTTTTTTTTTTTTCTCACACACACAAATTAATAAGCTGCAGGCCTGCAGCAAAATATATTTTTTAAGGCAAGATTCCTTGGACCTCCCTACCTTCCCTACCCTGTCTGACTCTGTCCCTGACCTTGGCCTTCCTTCCCTATCTAATGTCTGATCTAACTAACTCAGTCTCTGACTGCGAGTCAACAATAGTCACAGACTCAGTGAGGCAGCACTGCAGTAACCACTGTAGAAATTAGTACACTATGTAGATTCAGATTGTTTTTGTTTTAAGAAGAGAGGCAAGTTGTACACAGAGCTCTTAAACAAGGCTCCTATCCGCTCAACGGCTATCTCCTCAATGCGATTTTCGCGCCGTTGAGGGGGAGGAGCCTTGTGGGGGCCGTCACGTGTACGCAGCAGCGTATCAGAGGCAAGCTCAGGCAGACTGTGGGAGGAGGCAGAGCACAGGCTGAAGTGAATCGCACACTTCAGCCTGTGCGGTTAAGGCTCTATTACAGTTGCCGGGCTGGGAGGAGCTACGCCTGCACAGTGATGCATAGAGATCACTGTGCAGGATAGGGGCTCTGTGTTCGCACGTGCGAACAGGTTTAGAATAGGAGCGGTCAGGTGACTGGCGTGGGCGTGACGGCGCGCGGCGCACAAGAGACAGCAGCCGCAGTGCCTGGGGCTGGGCTGGCTGGTCGGGAGAAATCAGGAGGAGGAGACTGACTGACGCGGTGTGGGTCTGCCTGGTGGTGACGTCAGTGCAGCAGTCTGGGCTCTGCTCTGTCGTCCGGCGTCCGCCCGGTCCTAGCTCCCCTCCTGTTTGAGTTAAATACATGATGTGTGAATGTGATGATATTATACACAACACAGCCTGTCTGAGAGCCTGCCTTTAAGCCTTAACTTTATTATACCTACATTATGTGCTGAAATGATTATTTATGACACAATAATAATGATAATAAAAAATAAAATTATATATTTTTTTTTTGGCTTTTTTTTCTCATGTTTTTTTTTTTTTTGGCTCATTTTTTTTTTCCTCTTTGCCCCTCTTGCCCCAGGGGGTTCACGTGCGACTGTGCACAAATGGAGGAGCCTCCACTGATGTTACCACTTATAATTGAGAGAGCACACAGACTTGGTCCTAAAAGAACAGGTCTAGACAGTACCACAAAGAATAGACCATGTATAGCCAAGTTCTTAAAGTTTCAAGATAAAA
The DNA here is from genome assembly GCF_027579735.1 of Bombina bombina. Lineage (NCBI taxonomy): Eukaryota > Metazoa > Chordata > Amphibia > Anura > Bombinatoridae > Bombina > Bombina bombina. The sequence goes on along the minus strand of NC_069499.1, from coordinate 1,082,211,627 downwards.
TAGAACTGCTAAAATTTTACAAAAAAAGTGATCCCCCAGTATTTGGAAGCAATAAAATATTATTATTTCAAGACTTCTCAGCTGAGACCTCTTCCAAAAGGAGATTAATGGCCCCATATTGCACACAATTAATTAATAAAGGTATTAAAGCGCATCTGCTGTATCCAGCACATATCCTAGTGGAGGATGGGGATGTTAAATCAGTCTTTAATGATGTCAGTGAAATTAGAAAGTATCTAGGTATCCAGTAGCTGCTTATAACAGCTTCCTGTGAAACTTTACTAATCTATGGGACGTTTGTAGAGATTAGAACTATTAAATATGTATATTTTTGCTAGGTTGAAATTATTGTTTTTTTTCCCCATTGTTCCCCCCCTTTTTTTTTTTTTTTGTTTCTTCCTTGCCCCTCTCCCCTTACTCCAGTATGTGTCTGTATAGATATACAACTGACTTAGTAATTGTATCTACACTGTATTTCTCAAAGAGTTTTTATGACTGAAGGAATCAGATTTTTATCATGGAATGTAGGGGGTATCTCCTCCCCTAGTAAGCGTAAGGTTATTATTAGAACATTAGCTAAAAATAAACCGGATATTGTCTTTCTTCAAGAGACACATATTAATGCACAAGAAGCTGCTAAATTGAAAATTAAATGGGTGGGGGAAGTCATTTCCTCGTCTGGGAGTCCTAGAAAGTGCGGGGTAGTGATCCTCCTGCATAAAGATTTAGAGTATAAGGTGCTCAAAGTAGAAATAGATCCTGCTGCTAGATTTATCCTGATGCAAATTCAAATCAAAAACATGAATTTTGTGTTATGCAATATTTATGCTCCAAACATATTTTCTAGAATATTTTGGGAGGAAATAAGAGCAAAACTAATTCCCTCTATTTCGGATGTTATAATATTAGGAGGTGATTTTAATGCGACTTTATGCCCTACGTTAGATAGGCTTTCCAGTAAAAATAGAATACAATATAATAGAAATGCAAAATTTTTGAAGCAATTCTGCCAAAAGTTAAAACTGGTTGATGTATGGCGAATCAAGAATCCTGATATACAGATCTTCTCATGCGAGTCAAAAGTACATAGAACATTTTCTCGAATAGATTTTTTCTTAATATCTGAAATTCTTGCGGTCCACAAACCAGAAGCAGAAGTGGGAGATATCATAATATCTGATCACGCGATTATTTCTTTATTCATCCCAATAACTGAAAATAGGCCTTCTATATCTAGATTCTTTTTTCCCAGATATCTATGCTCTAATCCGAAATTTATCAACAAGTTGAAATCTGTATGGCAGGAATACTGTTATTATAATATGAATTATGCTGTATTTTGGGAGGCCTTTAAAGCAGTGATTAGAGGAGAAATTCAGGCTTATATAAGTTTAGTTAAGAAACAGAATAGAGATTGGGAAGTTCAGATTACTAATAAAGTAAGGAATTCTTTCAGAAGATATTGCTCAGATCGTTCATCAGTTAATTGGAAGAAGTATCTGGAAAATAGAAGAGAAAGAGACCTATTCTTAAAGAAAAAAACGCTAGAGGAAGAAGCTAAAATTAGTTTGCATTTTAAAGGTTTTCATGGGTGTTCAGCTAAACATCTTGCCAGATTAATTAAAATAAGGAAGAAAACAAATACGATTCTTGCTATTCGCACTTCTAATGTGCGTTTTACGGAATCTAGAGAAATTTCTGAGGTCTTTTTTTCCTACTACCAGCAACTTTATTCTAGAATAGAATCAAATGAGTCCAATCAAGAGGGGTTTTGGGCTAGGATAAAGATACCCCAACTACATTCTGATGATTTAATGTTAATCAATGCACCTATTTCGATAGACGAACTGAGAAATGCGATAGATAATCTTAAGATGAATAAGGCAGCAGGGCCGGATGGGCTGCCAGCAGAGTTCTATAAATGTCTTGGTGAAGATCTTATGCCTACGCTGGAAAAATTGTTTAATTATTATCTATTGTCGGATGATACGATTTCGAGTTTCTTTTCCGCTGCCAATATATCCCTAGTCCTAAAGGAAGGTAAAAATCCGGAAGATCCTGCCTCTTATAGGCCAATTTCGGTGCTTAATTCAGATTACAAGATTTTAATGGCCATTATGTCTGCTAGGCTTTCCTCATGTCTTCATAAAATTATTCATCCTGATCAGACAGGATTTATGGTTGCTAGGAACTCTATAAAAAATATCCGTAAGCTTATTAACTTTCTTGATTACGCTTGGAATATAGATCAAAATAGTAAAAAACCATTATTGAGTGATGTAGCGATCTTATCACTGGACGCAGTCAAAGCATTTGACTCAATTGTATGGCAGTACCTTTTCAAGGCTTTAGATAATTTTGGGTTTAAAGGTAAGTTCACACAATTTATAGCGAGATTATATTCAAAACCAGTTTCATTCCTACTTATTAATGGATTATTGTCTCCTAAGATAGTTTTACAGCGTGGCACTAGACAGGGCTGCCCATTGTCGCCGTTATTATTTAATATTGCGCTTGAGCCACTAGCAATACGTCTTAGGGATATCTTGATAGGAGTTCAGATGGGTTCTCAGAAACTTAAAACTTTACTTTATGCTGATGATGTTTTGATCTTTTTAGCTGATTTTCAACAATCTATACCGGATATCTTGCAAGTTCTTGATGACTTTAGCTCTTTTTCAGGATATAGGATCAATTTAGAAAAAAGTGAATTAATGTGTATAGGCAACACTCCCTCTATACTTAATATACCGTTTAAGGTGGTGGATACTATTAAGTACCTGGGTTTATTCTTACATAAAAATCCGACTCAATGGTATAAAGCGAATTTTGAGCCACTGTTTCAAAAAATTGAAAGGGATTTGCAGATATGGGCCGTATTCCCTTTGTCTATTACGGCTAAGATTAATCTAATAAAATCTATTATATTTCCACGTCTTCTTTACCCTCTTCAGAATCTCCCATTGTTTATTTTAAATAAAGATCTAAAGAAGGTTTAATCGCAGTTCTCTAGATTCATATGGAACAATAAGAAATCTCGTATATCCCTCCTTAGACTTATGCAAAAATTTGAATCGGCTGGTCTGGCTCTCCCTAACTTTAAATTATACAATTTAGTGGCATTGGGTAAAATAGCGATAGACTGGCTAGCTGGAACGAATATTGTTTCATCAGAAGACCTGGAAACTTTTTTGGTTACACCATTCTCTTTGAAGGCCATTCTGCATTTTCCTGCACATAAGTTACCTCAGAATGTATGTGGACTTTTCACAATTAAAAACATAATTATTGCTTGGCAAAAGATTTGTAAATATCTAGGTATAGATTTTACATTTTCTGAATTTTTACCTATTGTTGGTAATCCCAGTTTTTTACCAGGGTTGTATCAGAAAGTATTTAAAGAGTGGGCACAAAAAGGTTTAGCTTTTGTGAACCAGCTATTAGACGAAAATTATCAAATTCAGACGTTTGGCTCACTATGTAATAAATATGAGTTGTCTAAAGTGAATCTGTTTGCTTACTTCCAAATTCGTCATTTTTTCACTTCACAAAATTGGCTTTTTCCTTTACCAATCGTATGGTCAGATGTTAAACTATGTATTAAAAAGTTTTTGGCAGGAGATGCCTCGATTTCTCTGTTATATGATATTATGTTGAATAAACAAGGCTTGCTATATTTAGATAACATTTGTAACTCTTGGTCTTCATTAATTCCTACATTGGACCACAAAAAAATAAAACAGAGCTTTGATTCTCTTCTTAAATGTAAAGTATCAATGGGCATAAAGGAATCTCACATGAAATTAATCAATAATTTTTATTTATCCCTGCTCAAACTATCTAGATTCTATATAACATCAGATAGTAGGTGTCTACGTTGTTCAAACAATAAAGCGGATCTAGGCCATATGTTTTGGTCTTGCCCCAAAGTGAGACAGTTATGGATCAAGATAATTTTCTGCTTCAATAAACTATATAAAGTTTCAATAGGATTGTCTTTGGAGGATGTTTTGCTCTAAGTGCCTGCCCAAAATGATATCAGTAATAGTACTATAAATAGCATTAACACCATTATACTTTTGGTTAGAGCCTGTTTGCTCAAAAATTGGAAGGCTAAGCAAGCACCAGGGCTGTCTTTGATTTTTAAATGTATCCAGGAACAAATAGTTTTTGAATCATATCATCTCAAAGATGCGACAGAAAATAGGATTAAGAATTTTCTATGGAGATGGATTCCCCCTATCTTAACTTATGCAAGACCCCTTCAAAAACGGATTCTCCACCCATTTTTGCAATCAATTAGTTTTGCTGAACTGACCCTATTAAATATTTTCCCCCAGACATGGAATCAAGATTTCTGAAAGTGTCAGACCGGGTAGGTTGCAAGGGGGGGGGGGGGGGGAGTCGCTTTCCTTTTTTTTTTTTTTCTTTTTTTTTTTTCCTTCTTTTCTTCCCTTTTTTTTTGTTTGTCCCCTATTCCTATTTGCCTGTTTGGCCCCCCACCTTTTCCCCCTGCAGTGGGAAAAGGAAAAATTTAAGTCCGGCATGTAAATTGTTTTTTTTCGGGAAACATTATAAATCATAATACTTTTTCTTTACATGTAATGTGATTGTACAATATATAATGTCTTGACCCTGCGTGGTGCAAAAAGATAAGAAGGGAAAAAAATGTTGAGTATGTCCCTTCTCTTCATGAGTTTGTATTGTGATGTTTTTTATTTCTCTTTCTGCTGGATTTAAATAAAAGAAAAAATTGAATTCAAAAAAAGAAAGAGTCCACAGACTGGGGAGAGTAGCAGAAAGCTCTGTTAATTTAACTAACCCAAGACCAATCATAGCTAAATTCCTGAACTTTCAGGACAAAATGCTATTTCTTCAATATTATCGTAAAAACCAACCCATTCTATATGAAGGCAACAAAATCCTCCTATTCCAGGACTTCTCTATTGAGACTTCCAGGAAGAGGAGGGAACTCTCCCCAGTCTGTGGCAAAATGATAAAAGCAGGGTGGCAGGCTACAGTTATATATCCTGCTAGACTCAGACTTATACAGTTATATATCCTGCTAGAGGTCAGACTTTCTTTTTTAATTCAGCAGCAGAGGCAGAAAAAAAATTAGCAGAACATGGCTGAAATGGATAATTATAGCATTTTACTTTTATGATATTATACTGGTTTTTATTTTTTTCTTAAGTCTATGTTGTTTTTTATTGGTTTAAAATTAATTATAGACAAATGTTTTACGGAAATATACCTGCCTTCTTTTTTTTTTTTTTTTTTTCTCTCTTCTCTCTCTCTTCCCCCCTCCTTCCTCCGGATCTCTCTCCACCTCCCCAGAACAACCACATATGTTTTAGGTAAAAACTTATGAAAAATAGGCTTAGAATTTCATCTTGGAATATAGGGGGTATAACTTCCCCCATTAAGCGGAAGACAATTCTATCACATCTTCAGAGATTGAATACCTCTATTGCATTACTACAGGAAACGCATTTAAACACTGAGGAATCATTAAAATTAAATTTGGCATGGGTGGCAGAAGCTATATTCGCACCCTCAATAAGTAGGAAAAAAGGTGTAGCTATCCTCCTTGGGAAAAAACTGATATATGATAAACTGTTAATAATAATAGATTCAGAAAGCAGATATATAATATTAAAAATTTAAATATTAAACTCAATATATACTATATGTAATTTATACGCACCCAACATAGTTGACAATAGGTTCTGGGACTCTCTCCAGGCTAAAATCCTTCAGGTAGCAGAGGGTCATGTGATCCTAGCCGGGGATTTCAATATGTCTCCACGGTTCCCTATGGATAGACTCAGGCGGGGGGACCCACAAAGGAAGACCAAAAAGGATAATCTAGAAACAAAACTTTTTAATAACATAATTTTAAAACTGGCAGTTAGGGACGTGTGGAGGGCTCAGAACCCGGATAATAAGAACTATACTTGTTACTCAAAAGCTACCAAATCTTTATCAAGAATTGACCTCTTCCTAATTAATGATAGCTTATATCATATCGGGGCTAAGGCGGCGATTGCAGAAATCTGCATTTCAGATCACGCCCCTATAATGTTAGATATCTCAATTCAGATCTCTAATCCAAATGGGGCTCGCTTCTTCTACCCAAAGTACTTAAGTAAAAACTTAAAATATATAAACTGGCTCAAAAACAAATTGATGGAATTTTTTAAACTAAATGAGGGCTCAGTATCTAAACCCTCAACTCTTTGGGAGGCAGCAAAAGCCGTTTTAAGAGGGGACATTATTGCTTCTACAACAAAAATTAAGCGTGACTCCCGAGCAAAGGAAAGGCAGATAACAGCTATGGTAACAAATTCATATAATAGATATCTGATTTCCCCGATTGAGGAAAATTGGAAAAAATATATCAAGGCAAAACAGGAACGAGATACCTTTATAACCACTCATACAGTACAGACAGAGATGAAATACCAATCTAAACTTTTTAAATATGGCAATAAATCTGGTAAACTGCTTTCCAAATTGGTGAAGAACTCTAAACAATCTAACACAATCGAATTCTTACAGGTTGAGAAGAAGCGGCTCAGTACAACGGAGGAAATCTCAGAATCCTTCTATGAGTACTATAAATCTATCTACTCATCCTCTCTGATTGAGAAAGGAGCTCAGGTTAGATTTTGGGAAAATTTACCTATTATAAGAGGTAGTGAGGACTTTAACTCCGCGTTAAATGCCCCGATTACCGAATCAGAAGTCTCTCAAACAATCCAGGCACTGAAGTTTGAGAAAACCCCAGGTCCTGATGCAATACCAAATGAATTTTACAAGACTTTGGAATCCTTAATAACCCCCCATATGACTAAACTTTATAATTTTTACTATTAGGAAAATGCTCAGTTATCCCCCTACTTTGTGGAATCCCACACTATACTTATCCCTAAACCAGGAAAGGATCCACATAATAGGGAATCATATAGACCGATCGCATTATTAAATACGGACTATAAAATACTAACTACTATTATAGCTAAAAGACTTCAAAAGGGGTTAAATGAGATTATCCATAAAGATCAAGTGGGGTTCTTAACCAAACGCAGCTCTCCTGCCAAAATCAGACAACTTTTACTGATCATAGACTATTTTAAAAATTCAGAAGATAGGATCCCTGTAGATTTTCCAGACGCTGCAATACTCGCAATTGACGCCGAGAAAGCGTTCGATAGGGTTAGTCATGAATATTTAGTAGATACATTAGAGCGTTTTGGATTGAGGAATAACTTCCTCAACCTAGTTAAAAATATATGTTTACATTCTTCCACCTCTATAGTTATACATGGAATAGTATCGGAAAAAATTAGACTACAAAAAAGCACACGGCAAGGTTGCCCACTATCTCCGTTATTATTCAATCTCGCAATTGAACCACTAGCTAATAAAATCAGACAATTAGTTGAAGGTATTAGAATCTCTAAAAAAGAGGTTAAGGTTGCATTATATGCAGATGACCTACTATTATATATATCGAATACTCATAAGAATATTCCATTACTTCTAGATATAATTGACCTGTATGGTTCCTGTTCAGGCTATAGAATGAACAAAACAAAGTCAGAGCTTCTGTGGCTAAGAAAAACAGAAAATTCCCTTAAAGAATATCCTTTCAAGACGGTTTCCAAATCTTTTAGATACTTAGGCATCTTGATATCCGTGGACCCACAAGATTGGTATTCTTTAAATATCACTCCATCTCTCTCACAATCTATTAAGTACATGAGGAGCTGGCAGAACCTGCCTATATCTCTATCTGGGCGTATTGCGCTGTTCAAAATGGTACTACTTCCGAAGCTTTGCTATATGTTTCAAAATCTTCCTATCATTTTGAAAAGATAAGATATTAAAAAATTTAACACCGCACTCCGATGTTTTCATTTTTGGCACTCAAAAAAACCTAGAATTTCCCTACAGAGACTAAATCTACCCAAGCAAATGGCTGGTCTAGCATTGCCTGATATATATTTGTACAATTTAGTTTTCTTAGAACGTATAGCAGCAGACTGGATTGCGGAATCAAATCACTTCTCAGACTATGAGCTTGAAACAAATATGATCCACCCATTGCAGCCTATAGCACTGCTTCATCTCCCGTCTAAAAGCATTCCTAAACAAGTGAAAAACTTCACAACTATATATTCAGTAATTTTAGCTTGGGGGAAGATAGGAGCACGCGCCGAAATAGATACCAACATTCCTAGATTTCAAATTTTTCTGGGGAACCCCGAATTCCAGGTAGGAACACAGTCTGTGGTATTACAACACTGGTATAATCAAGGTTCTCACTGGGTATCACAAATTTTTTCAGAGACAGGAAATATCAAATCCTTTGAAGATTTGAAACAGGAGTTTAAACTTAATAATAAAGATTTCTTTGCATATCTACAAACCAGACATTACGCGTCACATCTCCTTAGTAAATTTAGCTGGAAATGGTCTTGGGGTAAGCTGGATAATTGGATAATCTTGTGCAAAGCAGGGCACTTCTCTATTGCCCCATGGTATAGGTATCTTGTTTCAATTAAAGGAAATTCAAACATGGAGAAAATAGCTTTAAAATGGACAAATCTTCTGGAGATAGATGTAGTAGACGATATATATGTGGCCAGATCTCTGAGATTACGTTTTGAGTCTTCCATAGCTGAAACCTGGAGAGAGTCCCATATAAAACTATTGTATCAGTCTTACTTCACTCCGGATAAAGGATATAAATGGCATAATAATTTTAACAAATGTCCAAGATGTAATTTACCAGTAGCAGATTTAGCCCATATGATTTGGAAGTGTCCCAGACTCAATCAATTCTGGAAAAAGATTGAATTCTGGTTGTTCAGAGTCATGAAAATTACATCTTTTACGCTCACACTCCCTATAATTATTTTTCTGATATCTAACAATAGGAATTTCTCTGATGCCAAGATGGTAAATTTAACTATTTTGGCAGTGATAAACTTAATCTTTAAAAAATGGAAAACTAGATTTGTACCCTCAATTGTAGAAGTAAGGAACTATCTTAAGAAACAATTCTTAATTGAACAATTAGCTACAGATCTGAACTCAGAACAAGAAATAGTAACTTTTTTCAGGAAATGGACCAAATTTATTAAAATATTTACACCTCCAGAAATTGATCATATGATCTTTCCGTTCAGAAACTCTGAAATTGTTTTACTAGATAACTGGTGATATCAGGAGGCCTTGAGGGGGGGGGGGGACTGGGAGGAGGAGGGATACTATTATTTTCTTAGAATTTTTTTTTTTTTTTTTTTATTATGTTTGTGGCTATTCATGGTTTTGATCTGCTTCGTTCTATTTCAAGAATTATATTATGGAATATGAACTTCAAAAGATACGCAGGTTTTCGCTCACTAGAATCATAAGTTAAATAAGAGGATTCTCATAACCAATATGTATAGATAGTATTTCATATCTTGGTTTTTCTTTTCTTTGTATTACACTAATAATGATGATGCAGTATTATTTCACAAAATTGCATTATGTGTGTTTTTGTTTAATTTAAAGAGAGTTTAATGATGCATTCTATATTTTGAAAATAAGAAAATTCCAGCTAGATGTACAAATATTTTATTTTATGTTTTTTTTTCTTTAAACAAACACATTGATTAGCAAGAGAAAATGAAATTTGTTGTTCTAAAGGTATTTATTGTGCAATATAGTAAGTCTTACCTGGCCCTGCGAGGTGCAGGGAGATTGAACTTGTTTAATTGTACACTCTGTTGGATATAAATAAATATATTAAAAAAAAATTTGCATGCTCTATCTGAATCATAAAAGTTTAATTTTGACTAGACTGTCCCTTTAAACATTGATGATGACATTAGGACACACATTATATTTTTGACAATGATTTGAAATCGATTGATCTTTGATTCAATATAATCTTAAAATGATAGCTCAAAAGGATAGTCCACCAAACATTAAACTGTCATGAATCAGATACAGCAGAAATTAAAATCACCTCTTTACAGTCATGATATTTTTCAGTGTTTTTCTTCCTTCTCTTGAATTTAATTTTCATTAAGAAATGTAATCTTATATGCCAGCCCATTTTATAACACCTGTGTAGGGGTCGTGTTCAAAACTAGACTGCAATCAGGAAGGGTTACACAGGTGCAGAGAGAAAACTGGCCCAGCTCTTAAAATATCCATTGATTGCAAATAAATACATATGATACCCTGATTACATGTTATATTCGCATATTATTCTTGCTCAGAATAATAATATATTTACACTATATACATATAGTGGTATAAATAAACACAGAGATATGAAAGACATTGTTTAGAACAAAATAAAATTTAGGGACATGTAAATATGTTTGGAACACACACACACGTATGTGCAAATATATATGTACAAATTCTAGCATTAATAAACATTTAAAAAAAAGAAAAAAACATGAGATAGTCATATCATGATTTCTAGAAATACAAATACACATTAATTTATGTGAAAATATCATATATCAGATTTTTTGTATAACAAATAAATAAAACAATGAGATATTGTTGTTTGTTCAGGCATAAATCTAGCTATTTCTTGGACATTAACAGATGAAAAATAAAAGATTAGCTTTAGAGAAATGTACTTGTTCATGGACAGTTATGATATGGTATAAATAAAGTTGGAAAACACAGAATATCCACAACATCGATGAATCTTATTCATCATAGTCCGATGCTCATCGCTCCGTACTTGAAGCGTGTGTTTTTGGCAGACTTTTTAATAAATAAGGGCATCATATGTGGATTCGTGGCAGCGATGTCTGGCTAGTCTATTGACTTCAGCGAATGAACCGAGATCAACGCTTTGATAAATCGGCCCCTCTGTGTCAAAGCTGTTCCTGGGACAAAATCCCAAGGTATTAAAAAAAAAATATTGGAAGCATATCGTTATGTTGTACACCAACCAAATACCAAAATATTGCATCTACATGTATTTATCTAGGAAAACTATGGTGTTTATTTTGGTTTACAAAGTAATAAGCTTCAGAAAAATAGAAGCATATTATCTTTTCAAATGGTTTTGTACTTTAGTGTTATTTTAATACAAATAAGCTGGAAAAGGTAGGTTAGTGTAAGGTTCTGCTCAGTGAGTCTACCTCAATGTGGTGGCAGGCTTGATATTTTTTGGTCAAATATAAATTTGACGGCCTGACCACTGATTTAGTAATCGGTTCATAAATATCTAGTGGCAGCTGTGACTTTACAGACACTAAATACTTTGTAGAAACTTCAATATTTAAAGGGCCATAAAACAAGATACATTTAATGCATCCTCACAATGTTTTATAAATAAAAAAGGTACAAGTGAAGTGTTTTAGGTAAAATCCTCTGCTAACCGCTTCAGTTTCACCTTTGATTAGTTTCACTGCATCTGCCCCCCCCCCCCAGACAATTACCATATTTGTAAGATTTATTTGGTCCAATATACCTTGCGCAGTTGGTGCAATGACATCACATGTAATATTGCATCACATGTACCCGACCAAAGCAGTGAACAGTATATAATGCACACTGCTTCGGTGCTGGGTCATATTATTTAGGCAGTGTTCATTTAGTAAGAACATATAAGTCTAGTTATAGTACACAACTTGTTTAAGTCATATTTTCTATTTACCTGATTCAAACTGACATATTAAAATTGTTACAAACCCCACCATAAATCTTATTCTGAAGTGGGCACTGTTCTGGTAAAAAAAAAAATCCATAACCTTTCAGCCCCTGTTTGGCTCCTTCACAAAGAAAACTAGTCTCCCCAGTGATTTCTCAGTTTCATAGCACACACACTTAGAGCCACAGAGCAGGTAGAAAAACCGACGCTGCTATAGCTGATGTGCTTTAGTGCCTTACTGATACACAACGCGCTATTGTATCTGAACCTTAAATAGTGCTATTGCAAGAAGCATCTATAAAACAGATCAGTTTTCCATGTACAGCAATGCCATAAATGTAGAGCGGCTTTCAAAGGAAAATGTTGATTTTGCTAATTTTATTTTTATTGCACAGTGAGGGTGACGCTAAGTTGTGTGTTCAAAGTGGCTTGGTAACTTGGAAGGCTATTTATTTGCCTTGTGCCTGCGCATAACCTCACATGCACACTCCTGACATATGAGCCACCAGGCTATGCAGCAGGACGCTGATGGAGTGGGGGGTGGATCAGGCTAAAATAAAACTATTTTTTAACTTAACTGTCCCCTTAATATGCATACAGTTCTAAGGGCTGGATTACAAGTGGAGAGGTAGTTTGTGCTTCCGCTCGTGCTCTAACTGCACTAGAAGTAAGTTTTTTGTGCCCAACAGGTAGCGCTCGTATTACAAGTTTAAAGTAAAAAGTTTTTGTTTGCACCTTAACCCCGTGGCCAGACTGTTATCCGATGGACATTTGTCATACTGAAATTTGTCAGACTGACATTTGTGTGACGGCTAATATTCTGACAGACAAATAGCCGTCGGATAACAGTCTGGACATGTGATAGATAGATTAGATAGACAGATTAGACAGATTAGATAGATGCATTGACAGAGAACCACAAGACGTGCAGGGTGTGACCCAGGGTTAGGTCCCCAGAGTTGGTTGCGGCTCCGAGGCTCTAAATAAAACAGAGCACTCTGGACCGTATCTGCCCTCAGCGGAACTGGGAACATAGTCTCTCGGACATATGTCTGATGGACAAATGTCCGGACATATGTCTGATGAACAAATGTCCATCAGAATTATGTCCGAGACCCCCTAACCCGATGCACACAAAAAGCTGAACTTACAATATTGCGCATATTGGTGGTTTTATTTGTAACTGCATTTTTACATGTATTTTAATGTGTTTTGTGCAACTTTTTATTTGAGCGTAACAGTTATCCAGTGCTCTGAGGTCACACTAACCCTGCGCGATAAACCAGATATAGCTTCCACGCAACTGTTATTGTGGGTCACTCGTAATCTGGACCTAAATGTTTTACGACACTTTAAATAACTAATATAATTGTAAAAAATATATATATTTTCAGGGTTATATTTGCTTTAAATACATCACTATATCTAACATTTATTAACTGATTAATATCCTTTTTAATGATTACACAGATACTGTAATTTAGTTTATACACTACAGAAAGGTTCTAATCTTGATACTTTACTAAACAGTTTGGGTTATTCATGCTTGTTTACAGTGTTGTAATAATTAACCAAAATATTATTTTCTTATTGGAAGAATTAAATGTTAACTTGCATGTCATGTGATAATTACAGACAGAAGCTAATAATGCTCAAGGTTACACAATTAATTGTGGGAATACAGCATTGCTCAAAGTTTCACAACTAAATGTCCCATACATGTCAAACTGTTAATCTAGCTGTTAATGCTCCATTGCCTTGTCTAACAGTGAGTGCTATAAAAATTAGGCTTCAGAGAAGATTCATTGTGTTTCTCTTTGATGAGTTTTGTTTTTTTGAGTTAAACATTGACTCCATTAAAAATGAGATAATTACATAAAAACTAGAGATCATCTTATAATGTTTCCTGGACTATTCATATTACCTATACATCTAAGGGAAGTTGAAAAAACAATATCAGTTTCAGATAAAGCAGTTAAACTGATTTGAAGACAGATATTTTTATTCTCATATTTAAAGGGCCAGTAAACCAAAATTAAAGTAATACAAAGATCCAAAATCTATTTCAATTTGAAATAGAAGCATTTTTTGCAATATATTTTGATTAGCAACAACTCTATTAATAAAAGTTGTTACTGTTTTTTCAGCGGCATATGCACATATCTGGTGAGGGCTTATGCGCCTGTATTAAAACACCATGCCTTCAGCAGTATCTTGTATGACACAAATTACATGTTCAGAAGCAATACACACCACAGCCACCTCTCTAAGCAGGTATAGGCTTAGATTTAGAGTTTGGCGTTAGCCATCAAAAGCAGCGTTAGAGCTTTATTTAGAGTCAGGCAGGAAAGGGTCTACCGCTGACTTTCTTTCTGTGACTAAAGGCTACCGCAGATCCCCTTACGTCATTTTTTTATGGGATTTGTCTAACGCTGGTATTTGGAGTCTTGGAAGAAGTGAGCGGTAGAGCCTCTACCGACAAGACTCCTCCCGCCAAATAAAGTCAGTAGTTAAGAGCTTTATGGGCTAACACCGGAACATAAAGCTCTTAACTACTGTGCTATAAAGTACACTAACACCCATAAACTACATATGTACCCCTAAACCGAGGCCCCCCCACATCGCAAACCCTACAATAACATTTTTTAACCCCTAATCTGCCGACCGGACACCGCCGCCACCTACATTATACCTATGAACCCCTAATCTGCTGCCCCTAACATTGCCGTCACCTACATTATATTTATTAACCCCTAATTTGCCCCCCCAACGTCGCCGCTTCCTAACTACAATTATTAACCCCTAATCTGCCGACCGGACACCACCGCCACTATAATAAATGTATTAACCCCTAAACCGCCGCACTCCCGCCTCGCAAACACTATAATAAATTGTATCAACCCCTACCCCTAATCTACCGCACCCAACGTCGCCGCTACTATAATAAAGTTATTAACCCCTAAACCTAGTCTAACCCTAACACCCCCCTAACATAAATATAATTTAAATAAAACAAAATAATATTCCTATAATTAAATAAATGAATCCTATTTAAAACTAAATACTTACCTAGAAAATAAACCCTAATATAGCTACAATATAACTAATAATTACATTGTATCTATTTTAGGATTTATATTTATTTTACAGGCAACTTTGTATTTATTTTAACTAGGTACAATAGCTATTAAATAGTTAATAGAATATTAACTATTTAATAGCTACCTAGTTAAAATAATTACAAAATTACCTGTGAAATAAATCCTAACCTAAGTTACAATTAAACCTAACACTACACTATCATTAAATTAATTAAATAAATTAACTACAATTACCTACAATTAAATTTAATTAAATAAACTAAACTATAGTACAAAAACAAACAAACACTAAATTACAGAAAATAAAAAAATAATTACAAGAAGTTTAAACTAATTACACCTAATCTAAGCCCCCTAATAAAATAATAAAGCCCCCCAAAATAAAAAAATGCCCTACCCTATTCTAAATTACAAAGTAATCAGCTCTTTTACCAGCCCTTAAAAGGGTTTTTTTGCGGGGCATTGCCCCAAAGTAATCAGCTCTTTTACCTGTAAAAAAAAAATACAACCCCCCCAACATTAAAACCCACCACCCACATACCCCTACTCTAACCCACCCAAACCCCCCTTAAAAAAACCTAACACTAACCCCCTGAAGATCTCCCTACCTTGAGTCGTCTTCACCCAACCGGGCCGAAATCTTCATCCAAGGTGCGCAGAAGAGGTCCTTCATCCGGTAGAAGTCTTCATCCAGGTGGCGTCTTCAGTCTTCATCCATCCGGAGCAGAGCGGAGCCATCTTCCAAGGAGCCGACGCGGAGCCATCCTCTTCATCCGGAGTCTTCTTACACAATGATGGTACCTTTAAGTGACATCATCCAAGATGGCGTGCCTTCAATTCTATCAGCCAATCAGAATTAAGGTAGGAAAAATCTGATTGGCTGATTCAATCAGCCAATCAGATTGAAGTTCAATCCGATTGGCTGATCCAATCAGCCAATCTGATTGAGCTTGCATTCTATTGGCTGTCCCAATCAGCCAATAGAATGTGAGCTCAATCCAATTGGTGGTTTGGGATATCAACTCCTACCGAAGGGAAATTTTAAGACAAATAAGTAATAGTGAGGATTACAGAGTATTACCTGTTAACCCTACTCATAGATTTCAAACAGAATTAGCATCTTTGCTTGATGATGGGCTTTATTTAGGCCATATTGATAGCAACACAATTCAATTTTCTGATGGTCAAAAACCCAGTGACCCCAATATTCCATGTACTCCCTAAGGTACACAAGTCCTTTGAGTCAATAAATAAATAAAAAGGGGAGACCAATTGTGTCTGGTATAGGGTCTATTTCTGAGTCACTCTCTGAGTTGCTCAATAGTATTCTTCAACCCCTCGTGCTGAAGTTATTTAGCTACCTAAGGGATACTAAGCATTTACTGCAGAAAATAGAGAATTTGGATTGGAATAAAGGCTTTGGTTGGCTTACTATAGATGTGGTATCCCTCTATTCGTCCATACCACATGATATGGGGATAGAGGCGATCAGGCATTTTTAAACCACCATTACTAACTATTCTACAGAGTTTACTGATTATTTGCTATCAGTAACAAGTTTCCTCCTGACACACAATTACTTTTGTTTTGATGGTACTTGTTACCTCCATACCCGTGGCACAGCCATGGGGGCAAAATTTGTCCCCTCTTATGCAAATTTGGTAATGGGGTGGTGGGAGGCTACCCACATTTATGGAGAGGGCATTCCTTTTTATAAGGATATTAAAATGTATCATCAGTTTATAGATGATCTCATTTTTGTGTGGATGGGAGGAAGAGAACGAGCAGTTAATTTTGTTGAATTTTTGAATATTAATCCATGGGGGTCAAAGTTTACTTTTGAATTTGATGAGACAAAAATTAATTATCTAGATGTGACATTGATTGCAGATATTACCACACACTTGGTTGATTCAACCATTTACAGGAAGCCTATATCTGGCAACATGCTGTTGCATGGCAAAAGTTGCCACCCTAAGAGGGTACCCTATGCAGTAGTGAAGGGTTAGTTCATCCGTACTAAGTGAAACTGCTCTGACAATTCTGACTGTGAAATACAAAGCTTGGATCTAGTTAACAGGTTGTTAGCTAGAGGTTACAAAAGGGAGACTATTATGAGAGCTAAAACTGAGGTAGATGATATAGATAGAACTATCCTGTTAAAAGATGCTGAGAGGAATAGGAGAATAGCGAAGGCTACACAGCCCATTACCTTTGTCACTCAATATTTCATTGATTACGAACAGGTGTGCAAAGTCATACATAAGCACTTACCAATGTTAATTGCAGATGACCAGTTACGCAATGTAGTCGAACAAAGTTGCCAGTTCTCCTATCGGAGAGGAGCAACCATAGGGAATATTCTATCACCCAGCGAATTACACACAAAAAACAAAGGGAGTGCGTGGTTTGAAAATAGGGGCATGTACAGATGCAGATATGGACCCTGTATTCCTTGCAGCTACATCGAAAAAAAGGCAAACTTTGTGAACTCCACAACGGGCAACAAATATTTTGTGGCAACCTATGTTAACTGCAGGTGCAAAAATGTTGTTTACCTTATTTGGTGTAGCTGCAATAACAAGCAGTACTTGGATTTCCTACCCATGAAGTTAGAGAGAGGATCTGTCAGCATCTGTCAGATATTAAAAGATCCAAGCACAGTTCTGATTTAGCAAAACATTTCATTATTGACGACCACAATGATAACTTAACACTCAAGTGGATGGTCATAGAGAATGTTAGTGCACAAACGTGAGGCATATTGGATCTTTACTCTGGGTACTAGGATCCCTCAAGGGTACAACAGTGTTTATGATGTAATCAATTATTTGGAGTAAACTCTCTTCCCCATAGTTGTACGGTTGATACTACATTTTCAAATACAACTGTGATTCCCCTTTTTCTGTGGATTAGTATGGCTAATCAATAGATTAAAATGCTACCTACTGTACACATGTCTGCATATCACTACTAACATTTTTAAAGGTTAAATACCTATAAACCACACTGATAGTCATCCATATATTAATATAAGAATTCTGGCCCAGGAGTTGCTTTAGTCCAGCTATACAAATTCATTAGACTCAATAGGCCACATAATTAATTATTTTTTTCTTCTCAACATTTAATATATTTTTTACCCCATAGGCCAAATTTTGATAGGTTTATTAAGCAGCTTATTTAATTTGAATGAATATCAGTTTAGTGTATTATTCATGGGGACATGGGTTAATTCGGAGTCTCTCTCACATTTTGTAGAGACTCATGGCAGCTCATTGACCTTTGTTCATAATCAGAGGTTGTGGGGTTTGCCAAATATACCCCGATGACTTATGTCTGCATGAATATAAATACTAATACAGATACTTACTTTTCTGGTATTTATGCCAAGATATATGTATCTTATGTTTTCCAGCTTATGTCATTTATTATATATAACAATTGTTTTATTTGTATGTATTTCTTTATTTGTATGTGCAGCACCATTTTGTGAATATAACTGTAATGGGTTAAGTGGGAACGGTCTTTACCTATGATCAGTTAGTTCAGGTCACACGTGTATTTCTATTGACCAATAGGCTCACAGCAAAGTTTATTAAATACCAGGTGTTTATCTCATTGAGGCACGTCTATGATTAAGGATACCAAACCGAAACATGTCAGACGTGTTCTGACTGTTGTACATGAGGAATTTTTAATGTGACCAATAAAGACGTTTTTTTATTTTAAACTGTTGAAGAGGGTGCCGGTATAATATACCCTGCTTTGTAAGATACAATTATCTTTCGTTTCTGATCCTAAATCAGCAGCTTAGAGGAGACCATTGTTGAGTGTATGCACGAGAATTTTCAAGCATCAGAGAATGATAATGTCACCAACAGACTTAGATCAAAGTCTAATGATTCAGTTTACATAATTATGGTTCTGACACATTACAAAAAACTCATTAGTGGATAAACTAGAAAGATGCCCAATGTTTTACACATGCCACATTTACTATTTTATCTATTTATTTTCAATCAGGTCAATCCAGCAAATAGTAACTATCATTTTATGAGTGGCTCGCTAATAACTTGCAAGTTATTTCTACCGCTCACCTTTAATAGCGATGCTATTACAGGTTTTCCAAAAACCTGCGTTTGTGGGCAATATGGCAGCATTGAGCTCCATACCGCACACAAATACCAGCGCTGCTTTGAACTGGTTTTACGTGCTTGTGCACGATTTCCCCATAGACATCAATGGGGAGAGCCAGCTAAAAAAAAGCCTAACACCTCAATAATGGAGCGTAAAGCTCCGTAACGCAGTCCCATTGATTCCTATGGGGAAAGAAAATTTAAGTTTAAACCTAACACCCTAACATAAACCCTGAGTCTAAACACCCCTTATCTGCCACCCCTGACATCACCGCCACCTACCTACACTTATTAACCCCTAATCTGCCGCCCCAAACGTCGCCGCAGCCACTATACTAAAGTTATTAACCCCTAAACCTCTGGCCTCCCACATCACTAACACTAAATAAATATATTAACCCCTAAACCTAACCCTAAGTCTAACCCTAACCCTAACACCCCTAACTTTAATATAATTAAAATAAATCTAAATACAAATTACTATTATTACCTAAATAATTCCTATTTAAGACTAAATTCTTACCTATAAAATAAAACCTAACCTAGCTACAATATAACTAATAGTTACATTGTAGCTATCTTAGGTTTTATTTTTATTTTACAGGTAAGTTTGTATTTATTTTTACTAGGTAGACTAGTTAGTAAATAGTTATTAACTATTTGCTAGCTACCTAGTTAAAATAAATACAAAGTTACCTGTAAAATAAAACCTAACCTGTCTTACACTAAAACTTAACATTACACTAAAATTAAATACATTAAATGAACAAAATACATTTATCTAAATTACAAAAAATAATAAACACTAAATTACACAAAATAAAAAAGAAATTATCAAATATTTAAACTAATTACACCTAATCTAATAGCCCTATCAAAATAAAAAAGCCCCCCCAAATAAAAAAAAACCTAGCCTAGACTAAACTGCCAATGGCCCTTAAAAGGGCCTTTTGCGGGGCATTACGTTAGGGTTAGGTTTATGGGTTAATAACTTTAGTTAGTAAATACAAACTTACCTGTGAAATAAAAATAAAACATAAGCTAGATACAATATAACTATTAGTTATATTGTAGCTATCTTAGGTTTTATTTTACAGATAAATATTTATTTACTTTTAAATAGGAATAATTTAGGTATTAATTGCAATTGGGATTATTTTAATTATGTTAAAGTTAGTGGGTGTTAGGGTTAGGGTAACGTTAGGGTTAGGTTTATGGGTTAATAACTTTAGTATAGAGGCGGCGACATTGGGGGCAGCAGATTGGGGGTTAATACGTGTAGTTAGGTAGCAGCGATTTTGGGGGCAGCAGATTAGGGGTTAATAACAGTAATGTAGGTTGCGGCGATGTTAGGGACAGCAGATTAGGGGTTAATAAGTGTATGTAGGTGGCGACAACGACATTGGGGCAGCAGATTAGGGGTTAATAATATTTAACTAGTGTTTATGATGCGGGAGGGAGGCGGTTTAGGTGTTGATATGTTTATTATAGGGGTGGCGATGTCCGGAGTGGCAGATTAGGGGTTAATAATTTTATTTTAGTGTTTGCAATGCAGGAGGGCCTCAGTTTAGGGGTTAATAGGTAGTTTATGGGTGTTAGTGTACTTTGTGACACTTTAGTTATGAGTTTTATGCTACAGCTTTGTAACGTAAAACCCATAACTACTGACTTTCAGTTTACGGTACAGATCTTGTAGTTATAGGCTGTACCACTCACTTTTTGGCCGGACAGGCAAACTCATAATACCAGCGCTATGGAAGTCCCATAATGCAAAACTCGTAATCTAGCCGTTTATTTGTTAAGAGTTGCCCAAATATTTGCATAAAACTATATGTGCTTTGTTGCAGCCAAGGACAGAGCTCTGTCATGCTACCCCTACAGCCACCTACACTATCTAAACCTACCCACACATCATCTCAATGTCAAACCAGCCAGCAACTCCCATGGACTACCTGCTTCTGCTCAGACACCCCACCAGACCACTACAAATCAGTCCCTTACCTAATTTGACTCCACATTCCCAGCCTCACAGTAAAGGAAACAGACATCTGAATTTTGGGAGGCATTCAATGAAGACATTTTTTTATATCTTCCTCTCTCCCTTTCTCTCTCTCCCCACTCCCTCCCTCTCTCCACCCCCAGCCCCCTTCCCCTCTCTCTTCAATTTGATTATTTATTAATTCTACTATGAATTTTCCTAATTATTACACTATTGTATTCATCTGCTGCCCAGTAACTGCTTGTCTAGCCGTGTTTATAAAAATCTTGCGTTCGACTTATAAAAAGTTTAAATGAAACACAATATGTGTCCTTTGTGTTTGTAATATATAATGCACCCAATTCCCAATGCTTAGTTTTTATACAACAGGATATTTTAAAGCAGTCGCACATATTATTTGAAAAGTAAAGAATAAAAATAAATGATGTTATGACAGCATTGGTAATAATTTCCATATGATGCTACATCAAAGAAATGGTTTTCTCTGTAAATTCCGACAAAACAAAGCAAATGTTTTGAGCAACAGAATACATTGAATAATAAGAGGTTACATTAAAAATGGCCATTTTGATGCTAAATAGCATTAAAACAACTGACACTTCAATAAGTAGCATAAAAGCAATCATTGCCCTTGGAAATGTAAGATCACATTTGAGCAAAACTCTCGTATACACATTTATCACTGCTTCTCAACCGAGTCATTTGATCTTGTAGTTATACATCATGTAATATATATATACATATATATATATATATACACACACACAGAGAGAAGCACACTCACAGGAACGAACAACTGGCTTAATGCTATTGTTAGCCTGTTCTATGGCGATATACCACCTGGATGCAGCTTCTTTTAGCCCAGTAATGTTTTTCACAGAGAAGAACTTTCCTGTAGTATATCAGTCTGATCCCGCCTATTATGGTCAGTCCAGCGCCGAAATACCAGGCAATTCCTCTCTGAACAAGGAACACAGCAACCCCAGATGATCGTTTTGGCCTTCATTGGGCCTCGTCAGTGAGGTGTAGCCATATTCCTCTAAGCACACTGAGCAAGGAGTCCACATCTGGTTTCCCCTTTTTACCATAGGGAGACTAAATACACACAGAGAGAAGCACACTCACAGGAACGAACAACTGGCTCAATACTATTATTAGCCCATTCTATGGCGGTTTACCACCTGGGTGCAGCTTCTTTTAGCCCAGTAATGCTTTTCACAGAGAAGAACTTTCCTGTAGTATATCAGTCTGATCCCGCCTATTACAGTCAGTCCAGTGCCAAAATACCAGGCAATTCTTCTCTGAACAAGGAACACAGCAACCCCAGATGATTGTTTCGGCCTTCATTAGGCCTCTTCAGTGAGGTGTAGCCATATTCCTCTAAGCACACTGAGCAAGGAGTGCATGTCTGGTTTCCCCTTTTTTCCATAGGGAGACTAAATATACACAGAGAGAAGCACACTCACAGGAACGAACAACTGGCTCAATACTATTGTTAGCCTGTTCTATGGCGATTTACCACCTGGGTGCAGCTTCTTTTAGCCCAGTAATGCTTTTCACAGAGAAGAACTTTCCTGTAGTATATCAGTCTGATCCCAACTATTACGGTCAGTCCAGCACTGAAATACCAGGCAATTCCTCTCTGAACAAGGAACACAGCAACCCCAGATGATCGTTTCGGCCTTCATTGGGCCTCGTCAGTGAGGTGTAGCCATATTCCTCTAAGCACACTGAGCAAGGAGTCCACGTCTGGTTTCACTTTTTTTTTTACCGTAATAGGCGGGATCAGACTGATATACCACAGGAATGTCTTCTCTGTGAAAAGCATTACTGGGCTAAAAGAAGCTGCACCCAGGTGGTAAGTCGCCATAGAACAGGCTAACAATAGTATTTAGCCAGTTGTTTGTTCCTGTGAGTGTGCTTCTCTCTGTGTGTATGTAGTCTCCCTATGGGAAAAAGGGGAAACCAGACGTGGACTTCTTGCTCAGTGTGCTTAGAGGAATATGGCTACACCTCACTGACAAGGCCCAATGAAGGATGAAACGTTCGTCTGGGGTTGCTGTGTTCCTTGTTCAGAGAGGAATTGCCTGGTATTTCGGCGCTGGACTGACCGTAATAGGTGGGATCAGACTGATATACTACAGGAAAGTTCTTCTCTGTGAAAAGCATTACTAGGCTAAAAGAAGCTGCACCCAGGTGGTAAATCGCCATAGAACAGGCTAACAATAGTATTGAGCCAGTTGTTCGTTCCTGTGAGTGTGCTTCTCTCTGTGTGTATGTAGTCTCCCTATGGGAAAAAGGGGAAACCAGACGTGGACACCTTGCTCAGTGTGCTTAGAGGAATATGGCTACACCTCACTGACGAGGCCCAATGAAGGCCGAAACGATCGTCTGGGGTTGCTGTGTTCCTTGTTCAGAGAAGAATGGCCTGGTATTTCAGCACTGGACTGACCGTAATAGGCGGGATCAGACTGATATACTACAGGAAAGTTCTTCTCTGTGAAAAGCATTACTGGGCTAAAGAAGCTGCACCCAGGTTGTAAATCGCTATAGAACAGGCTAACAATAGTATTGAGCCAGTTGTTCGTTCCTGTGAGTGTGCTTCTCTCTGTGTGTATGTAGTCTCCCTATGGGAAAAAGGGGAAACCAGACGTGGACTCCTTGCTCAGTGTGCTTAGAGGAATATGGCTACACCTCACTGACGAGGCCCAATAAAGGCCAAAACGATCGTCTGGGGTTGCTGTGTTCCTTGTTCAGAGAGGAATTGCCTGGTATTTCGGCGCTGGAGTGAGCGTAATAGGCGGGATCAGACTGATATACTACAGGAAAGTTCTTCTCTGTGAAAAGCATTACTGGGCTAAAAGAAGCTGCACCCAGGTGGTAAATCGCCATAGAACAGGCTAGTAGAATAGAATAGTATTGAGCCAGTTGTTCGTTCCTGTGAGTGTGCTTCTCTCTGTGTGTATATTATACTTATAAACCCCTAATCTACTGCCCCCAACATCGCTGACACCTACATTATAGTTATTAACCCCTAATCTGCCTTCCCAATGTCGCCGCAACTATATTAAATTTATTAACCCCTAATCTGCCGCCGCCACTATAATAAATTTATTAACCCCTAAACCTAAGTCTAACCCTAACCCTAACACCCCTCTAACTTAAATATAATTTAAATACATCTAAATAAATTTACTAAAATTAAAATACTTACCTATAAAATAAACCATAAGATAGCTACAATATAACTATAATAATTATATAATTATAATAATAATTTGCAATTTATATAGCGCTTTTCTCCCTGTGAAACTCAAAGCACTTTACAAATATGCCAACATAAGACATAAAAGTTAGGAGTTTCTGAAGGTCAGATAAGCGGACTGAATGCCTGATGGAAGAGGTGGGTCTTTAGCTTATTTTTAAAAGTCTGTAAGGACGGTGCCTCTCTGATTGCGCATGGTAAAGAGTTCCAGAAAGTAGGGGCAGCATGGCCGAATGCTCTGGAGCCTGAGTTTGTCCATTCTTGGCACTGAAAGGAGGGATGTGTTGGCTGACCTAAGTGAATGGGATGGGATGTAGGGTGTCAGGAGCTCTTTCAGGTACTGTGGGCCTTTGTTGTTTAAGGCTTTGAAAGTCAGCAGGCCAATTTTAAAATATGTTCACCATTTAATTGGAAGCCAATGCAGGGAGTGGAGAACAGGTGTTATGTGGCAGGAGCGAGTTTGATTGGTCAATAGTATGGCTGCTGTGTTTTGTACTGTCTGAAGGCGATGGAGTTCTTTTTTTGGAAGGCCCAAGTAAAGTGCATTGCAATAATCTAGCCTAGAGGATATAAATGCATGGAGTAATGTTGGCATATCATCCGGGGGAATTAAGTGTTGTATCCTGGCTATGTTTTTCAGATGAAAGTAGGTAGATTTTATTACGGAGGAAATCTGCTGTTTAAAAGATAATCCAGCCTCAATCAGCACTCCGAGGTTTCGTACCTTTGCTGAACTAACGAGTTCAGAGCCTCCAAGCTCCAGGCCAGTTGGGTGATCGTGGGATATTTTTGATGCTCTGGGTCCCCTCACCAAGAGTAACTCTGTTTTGTCCGGGTTCATTTTGAGACAGCTAGCATTCATCCATTCGATGAGGTCTGTTAAGCAACTGTTAAGCAACTGTTTATGGAGCAAAGGAGAAGTAGAGTTGTGTGTCATCAGCGTAACAATGATACCTTAGGCCATGTCAGTTTATAATGTCCCTCAGTGGTAGTAAGTAAATTGCGAATAGCATGGGAGACAGGATAGATTCTTGTGGAACTCCGCAGGCCAGTTCTGTTGGTGCTGATGAGCTTAATCCTGATATTACTCTCTGTGATCTACCAGCGAGGAAAGATTTAAACCAGTTAAGGACTGTGCCTCCTAGACCACAGATGTACTGCAAGCGCTCTATTAGAATCCTATGGTCAATGGTGTCAAATGCAGCTAAGAGATCCAGGAGGATTAGAATGGAGTAATCACCTTTGTCTCTTGCCATGAGGAGATCATTTAGCACTCGGACTAGCGCTGTTTCAGTGCTGTGGTGGCATCTGAAGCCTGACTGGAAAGGATTGAATATGTTTAGGCGTGATAGATGGGCTTCCAGTTGAGTTGCCACTACTTTTTCAATTATTTTCCCCAGAAATGGGAGGTTGGATACTGGTCTGTAATTAGTCATGCAGTCTGGATCTAATAAAGGTTTCTTTAGGAGTGGTTTTACCACAGCTTCTTTTAGATGATCTGGGAAGTCTCCTGTTTTTAGTAGGGTGCAACTTTTGTATGGTGTTTTTAACTTCTTTTATATCCACATTTGTAAAAGTGGACCATAAATTGGGGCAATCTGGCATTCCATTGTAGTGGTTCTGGTGTGTAACTGTTTGGCCTGATGTGATAGCGGTTCATATTGAGGAGAGCTTGTCTCTGAAGAAGTTCGCAAATGCTTCACATTTATCCTGAGAAAAGTTGGTGAGGCTAAGCATGCATGCTGGTTTGCAGAGCCTTTCTACTGTGCGAAACAGTTGCCTGGGTCTATTGTGGGAGAGTGCAATTTCGTGTGATAAAAATAAAGATTTTTTTGGAGTTATCTTGGATTGATATTTTTTAGATGTTTGGTAAGAGCGGCTTTATCCTCTGATCATGTGTTCTGCGCCACTTTCTCTCGAGCTTACGTCCTGTTCTTTTCATTTCTCTGATGGAGCTATCAAACCACGGTGCATTGTTGTGGGTTCTGGAAAGTGCATATGCGAGATGGTGTAATGCTTTCTAGGGTGTCTCTCATGGTTTTATTGTAGAGTTGGACTAAGGAGCTCGGGTCTTCGCAGGTGCCCATTAGTTCTCTTAGATCCATATGTGATGCTACATCCAGTGGTGTCACCCCTTTTAATGAGCGGTGTTTAACTAATAGTTACATTGTAGCTAGCTTAGGATTTATATTTATTTTACAGGCAAGTTTGTATTTATTTTAACTAGGTACAATAGTTATTAAATAGTTATTAACTATTTAATAACTTCCTAGTTAAAATAAATACAAATTTACCTGTAAAATAAACCCTAACCTTAGTTACAATTACACCTAACACTACACTATAATTAAACTAATTACCTAAACTACCTACAATTAATTACAATTAAATTAAATAAACTAAATTATGAAAAAAAACAAAAAACACTAAATTACAGAAAATAAAAAAGAATTACAAGAATTTTAAACTAATTACACCTAATCTAATCCCACTAATAAAATAAAAGAGCCCCCAAAATAATAAAATTCCCTACCCTGTACTAAATTACAAATAGCCCTTAAAAGGGGGGGCAGAGCCAGCGCTCAGCTTGAACAGACGCATAGACCCTGAGCTCCAGCTATTAATCTATATTATACCTGAGTTTTAGAGCTTATTTTGCACCAAAGGTGTTATTTTCACTTTAACTGAGCCCTATAACAGCCAAGGAGTTATTTGGTACTTAAGATCTGGTTTATTTAGCCGCAACGGAGCGAAAGATTGAAGTTTAGCTGACCTCTGGGCCTGCACGAAAGAAACGTGCCCTGGGCACTATACAGCAAGATGGCAGTGGGTATGCCCTGATCTGATCTCACGAGGAAGGGGCCGATTGACTATATAATTTCTAGGAACATGGAAGTGCTACTTGTGACACTGCAAAATTGGATGGCTGATTTTGAGGACAGGATGAGCCAAAGATTTGACCGCCTCCTATCTGTAATGGCGGATACACATGCAGGGGTTACCATTGAGGACCCGACGGTGACATCATGTGCAGCTCTGTGCGCACAGTGCAGCGATGTACCGGAGGATACAATTCCACCTCCGGCTGTCCTGGTGCACATCACATACTCGGCGTCTGGTGGAGCCCCTGTGGCCCTGTCCGGGACAGCTTTCTTGGTCCCCATGACTCGCGGGAGCTCCTACTGCTATGACGTTGTGTTCACGGTGCCTCAGGAGACTGCACGCCAGAGTCCAATCGATCTCCATATGAATGGCAGCTTGGGGCTAAACCCGGTGGAAATCATATACCAGAGGTCACTGGATCCCTCTGTTGCCTCGGTGAGGCTGCATCGTGTGAAAGCTAATGTGGGCTGAGTGTTCATACTTATGATGTGGGAGCACGAGATGCACCCTCTCCCCAGCAACCGCTAAATTCAACAACCTGACTTTGCCCTGTAGCTGCACTCCTACATGACAACCTTAAGGTCTGAGCTGAGAGTTGCAGCCTTACGACCATCCTGTTTAATGGCTTTCTCCCGGTTTGTGCTAGCCAAAAGGTGACGAGGGACTCTCTCTCTTGTAAGACTATTTGCCTGCCTCTGGATCTAAATAGATCATTGTACAGTCTTCACTTCATTTGGATAACTGCTATTGCTACCCCCTAACTCTCCTTGTTATTTTCTATTACACTATGCAGTATTCCAAGCTCGAGCAAAGCCTCAAGGAAAAATGGATATTCCTAGCCCGACAAGTTAATGTTGTTTGTGGGGGGGGGTCTGTGGAGTCATACATCAAATTTCAGTTAGATACATAAATTCCTAGATAAGTGACCAACTCAAAAGCAGTTAACTGCATGCGATGATGATTCAAGCATTGCTATGTTTTCATTTCAGGTGGAAATTTACTGTTGTGTGCCCCTTGACCCCCCTTGTTATTTATTACTAGGCTGAAGTATTATGATAGTTTCTAAGTATTTACCTGCTTCACTGCTTTCCATGTATAACTCTATTGTATGTGTGTGATTACATATGTCATTCTAGATACTGTATACGTTGCATATGTATGTCAGCTTATTCCATAGCATTAAGATACGAATGGAAGTAGTGGGAAATTCCCCTTTTTAAAACCTCTCTACTATATTTGCCCTTAAAAGTCATAACACATAATGAAGACCCCAAGATAATAGAGGTAATTGCTTAATCGCTTATATACTGTGCTGTACTGCTATTTGTTCCTGTTTTGCATTATGAATTCACTGTAGAAGGCTATTTACTATATCGCCTATATTATAGTGCCTTGCTTCAGGTTAATCTGGAGCCGCTTAACTCAGTAGAAAAGATAAACAACTATTTAGTTACACTATTCATGTGCTCCTCCAGAAAACTGTGTGTATGTGTATATGTATGTAGATCTCTTAAAGTGGCATTATACACTGAGTTCTGAATCTTATGGCTCTTAAGAGGTTACTTCCTGTCTATGCTCTTTAGGAGCGGCTATTTATCTAACGTAATGTAAAAATGTGAGTAACTGTTTTGTTGGCTGTACCTGAAACCTCTCTACAACCCTATCTACAATATTAGTACTTATATAACTGTTGAGTATCCTATCCAGCAAAGTTAGAGTAACTTCTTGCTGGAATATCTTCCGCCCCCCACCATTCTTGTGCGGTAGGGACGAATACCTTCTCCTCCGCACTCTTTTCTGGTAGAGTTGAGCAGTCTCTACCCAGTCCGAATTCCTAAACCTATGTTTTCCCCTGCATACATGTGAAAAGGCTCTTCGGGCCCCAATATAGGACATTCTCCTTTGTTTATTGTATTTTGGTTAATCAAAGAGTTTTGGAACTATAGTTTCATTAATGTTCAAGTTCCTATTAATGTTCAGTATGAATGTCAATCTATCCTTATAGTGGCAACTGTGATCAGTTCTGATACATCACTGATATCATTTAGTAGAGCAATTTTGATAGTGTTGTTTTGTACTTTATTTGTATGATTATTTACTTCACTCAAAGTTTGCCTATAATCTATATACAACAACAAGCTAACATATGATGAGGACTCTTTGAATTTCTATAGATGTCTTCAGATTGACCCTTACCACCAGATCCCATGAGTGGATCTCTAATATATTGAAGACGCCAGAGTGTTTAAATATTGAGAATCTTTATCCCTGTGAGTTTTGTCATCAGACAAGTACTAATTTCCAAGTCCCATAAGTGGATCTATTTTACTTTGTTGACACATGTTTATCCTACTATTAAGTTATAAAATGGGGCTCCATTAGGGTCAATACCATGCTCCTACTATTGTCTACTGTATTTATGTTTGAATGATGGAGCTGATGTCATGTAATTTTGTTTGAGATATTGCCCTACCTACTATGTCTGTACCTTGATGTATTTCACTGCCTCAATAAAAACATCTTTTCAAAAAAAAAAAAAAAAATAGCCCTTAAAAGGGCCTTTTGCGTTGCATTGCCCCAAATTAATCAGCTCTTTCAACTGTAAAAAAAAATACAATACCCCCCAACATTAAAACCCACCACCCGCACACCCAACCCTACTCTAAAACCCACCCACTCCCCCCTTAAAAAACCTAACACTACCCCCTTGAAGATCACCCTACCTTGAGAAGTCTTCACCCAGCCGGGCACAAATGGTCCTCCAGAGGGTCCGAAGTCTTCATCCTATTCAGCCAGAAAAGGACATCCAGACCGGCAGAAGGCTTCATCCAGGCGGCAACTTCTATCTTCATCCTTCCGGAGCGGGTCCATCTTCAAGACATCCGACGCGGAGCATCCTCTTCATCCGACGGCCGACGACTGAATGACTGGTCCTTTAAGTGACGTCATCCAAGATGGCGTCCCTTGAATTCAGATAGAATCCTAACAGCCAATTGGAATTAAGGTAGAAAAAAATCCTATTGACTGATGCAATCAGCCAATAGGATTGTCCTTGCATTCTATTGGCTGATTGGAACAACCAATACAATGTGAGCTCAATCCTATTGGCTGATTGGATCAGCCAATAGGATTTTTCCTACCTTAATTCCAATTGGCTGATATGATTCTATCCCTATTGTTTTTTAAACATTGTTACTGTGTATTTAGGACTTAATTTATTTAATATTGTTCTAGTAATTGTATATTAATATTGTTTTTTGTGTTTAGTGCAAGGTTTAATCTTTCTGGGATAAAAATCTTATTCTGTCAGTCTAAGGTTTATTGTAATTTTGATAGTTTCAAGTTCTGTCAGCTTTTAGTTTACATTTATCCTCAAACACCTTATTTATTTAGTTAAATATGTTTGCTGACAATTCAGACTATTTTTCTGAGGAGTCTTTAACTGATAATCTGGATAATACAATTAAAGATTATAGAAATAAATTGCAGACAGTTCCCAACACTGTCACTGAGAATGCTTATTCTCCTAGGAAAGTCAAAGCAAAGAAAAAACATTTGAATAGAAGATACAGAAATTTACTTTTGCAACAAAAATTTTTTTAAAAAAAAGAGTTTTCAGTCTGGACACCCCAGACATCAGAGTTAAGTCTTGTGTTAAAAAGAATAAAATTATCTCTTCTGATTCAAATTAAAAAAGTTAATAAAAGAAAAGTAGATTTAATATCTACATCTGAATCTTCGGACTCCATTATATCTAATGATGAGGATAACTCATGGCACTCCATTTATACTCAGGAATTGTCAGACAGCTCTTCTGACTATACCCCTAAAAATAAAAAGTACAGAAGGTCTAATTAAAAATCAAAAAAGAGATTAATTGATAATGAAGGTCAAGAATATCTAGACCCTGAAGATGTATTACACCCTCGCTCCTCTAACTGGAGACCCTCTAAACGAGTGGCTAGATTTTTAGACCATTACTCAATAAAGTCTTTATTGGCTAAAGCCAGATCCACTCTTAGGGCTGAATGCTCCAGACCTGATTTACCACACAAATCCTCCGCTACACCTGAAGTAAATGCTAATATTATTAAATTTGTTAGCACTAAGAACTTTAACATTGAGAGAGGTCCTGATAAATTTCTTAAGGCATGTCAGGATAGGTTTTTAGACACTCTAGGCCCTATTACCAAGATGTTTGAGCTTACTGAGGAAGCCATAGTTAATAAAGTTTTGCTTGATCCATATATAATTAGACAATGGATTCAGAGGTCCATTTATTTGATGGGCGATGCTAATACAGCGTTGTCTACCCAGTGTAGAAGGATTATTTTACACAGAATAGATCCGAAAATTTCGGATTTTGCCCCTTCTGAAATGGGTCCCCAGGCTGAGGGCTTATTATTTGGAGACCTAGGTTTAAAGGAGCTAAGTACTTATGTTAATACATTTAACTCATCAAACAAGGCTAAAATTACTTCCAAGAAAAATTTTTACCCCTCTAATAACCATGTTTTTGAATGGGCTGGGAAAGGAAGAGGTCGGTTTCCCGGCCATCATTACTCATCAAACAGACCTCAATTCCAAGCCTTCCCACCTTCAAACCCCTCCCTTACTAACTTCTTCCCATCAAGAAGTCGCCATGGAACCCAAGATTCTCCAGGGCTAGATCACGTTCAAGACCCTTCTCAGGTAAGCTCCCTATTTTTACTCAACACAAATTTTTTCCCACACAAAGTTGGGGGACGATTATCCCTTTTCATAAAAAAATTGGGAATCCATAACTTCAGATGTTTTGGGTCATTCAGACTGTCTCCGGTCTCCTTCTAGACTTTGTCTCTCCTCCATTGCAGACTCATTTCCCAAATCCGATAGTTTTCTCAAAAACAGATTCAAATCTCTTAGACACAGAGATAAATCTCCTTCTCTCCAAACAGGCTATAGAACTTGCCCCAAACAACGAAAATTCTTTTTTCAGCAACATGTTTTTTGTGAGAAAAAAAGAGGGTTCTCTTCGACCTGTTATAAATCTAAGGAATTTGAATGCCTTCCTGTCTTACAACCATTTCAAGATGGAGGGGATTAATCTTCTAAGAGATTGCCTTATGGACAAAGATGGACAAAGACTGGTTAGTAAGACTAGACCTTACAGACACTTACCTGACAGTTCCCGTCTCATCGCAATTTTCTCAGGTTCCTTCGGAGAAACCAAATTTGGCAGTTTACCTGTCTCCCTTTGGACTCTCTTCAGCCTCTTGGGTATTCACAAACATTTTAAAACCGGCAGTAGCCTGGTTGAGATTGAGGGGTGTTTGTCTAATTATTTATCTGGACGACATTCTTATAATGAATCAAGACCAATCTCTTCTTCTCTCTTATCTGAATCTAACTATGGATATGTTAAAAAAAAAACTGGGTTTTCTTATCAATTCCAAGAAATCGGTTCTCACTCCTTCACAAAAAATAATATTTTTGGGTTTTCAAATAGACACCTCTCTTTCTACTTTGAGTCTTCCCTTGGAGAAGGTGAACAAAATCAAATTAGAAATTTCTCAATTGCTAAAGAAAAAGTTCTTTCTTATCAGAACTCTCGTTCAAATTGTGGGTCTTCTTTTGGCTTAAATTCAGGCAATTTTCCCAGCTCCCCTTCATTACAGGGCTTTACAGAGATTAAAAATTTCTTATTTGAGGAAGGGTTTTTCCTATTCTCACAAAATCTCTGTCAGAAGATGCTCGGACAGAATTGACTTGGTGGCTTTCCAATATAGAAGCTTGGAATGGCAAAGCTATATTCGGAAAAGCTCCAGATATTATTATCGAATCGGATGCAAGCAATTCGGGTTGAGGTGGCAGATGTGGTTCCCAGATAACGGGAGGCAAATGGTCTCCTTGGGAACGCAAACTGCATATAAATTGTCTGGAACTGATGGCAGGTTCCTTTGCGATAAAGAGCTTTATAAAGCAGAAATCTCCAAGTTCGATTCTTTTACGCATGGACAATATTTCTGCAGTCAGATATCTGAATCGTTTGGGTGGCACTTAGTCCATACAATTATCAGATATAACAAAAAAGTTTTTCATCAATGTCTCCACAACAATATCTCTGTTCAAGCAGAGTATATCCCAGGTCTCTCCAACATTGCAGCAGACTGGGGTTCTCAATATATTTCGGACTCAAGCGATTGGAGACTTCACCCAAATATCTTTCACAAATTACAATCTATCAGAGGTCCCTTCTCGATAGATTTATTTGCTTCATGCCTGAATTACCACATTCTCCCTTTTTTCAGTTGGCGTCTGGATCCAGAGGCATTAGCAGTGGATGCCTTCCTTCAACCTTGGCCTACTCAGGGAGCCTACGCTTTTCCTCCTTTTTCAATGATCCCTCGCATACTGAATGTGATCAGGAGGAACAAGATCTCTCTGGTTTTGATATCCCCGTTTTGGCCGACCCAATCGTGGTATCCATCTCTTCTGGAGATGTCTTTCCTCTTCCCGGTCCTTCTTCCACTTGTTCCCCATCTCCTATTAGATCCCTTAGGAGGTTTTCACGACCTTGTTCTTCAAGGATCGCTCCAGCTTATTGCTTGGACAATTTCCGGGGATCCTGGACTTCCGAAGGACTTTCTGCATCAGCTAAATCTTTATTACAGGATTCCTGGGCTCCAGGAACCAAAAAATGTTATCTATCCTCCTGGTCTAGATGGGCTAGCTGGTGCGATCAAAGACACTTGGATCCCATTTCAGCTCCTCTAGCTGAGATCTTGAATTTTCTTACTTCTTTATTTGATGACGGCTTAGCTTATAGATCTATCAATGTTTATAGATCTGTTATTTCTGCCGGTCATGAATTAATCAACAATTTACCAATCTGCCAACATATTTCTATTTACAGACTTATGAAATCTATCAAACTTAAAAGACCCCCTTCTTCTAAATATTTTTCTTTTTGGGATGTTAGCCTCATTTTTTTCTTTTTTCCAATCTTGGCCGGTTAACCAGTCTCTTTCTTTAAAACAGAGTTCTTGAAAATTAGCTACTCTTCTTTGCCTTTTATCTTGTAGAAGAGTATTAGATGTGAAAGCTATCGATTTTTCCTCCAAAATGTTCTCTCCTCAAGGAGTCATTTTTAACATTTCTAGAAGAACTAAATCCATGTCCTCTTCCATTTTTTATCCTTATTTTTTGCATTGCAAAATTGCAATTTTGTTTGAGATATTGCCCTACCTACTATGTCTGTACCTTGATGTATTTCACTGCCTCAATAAAAACATCTTTTAAAAAAATAAATAAAAAAAATAGCCCTTAAAAGGGCCTTTTGCGTTGCATTGCCCCAAATTAATCAGCTCTTTCAACTGTAAAAAAAAATACAATACCCCCCAACATTAAAACCCACCACCCACACACCCAACCCTACTCTAAAACCCACCCATTCCCCCCTTAAAAAACCTAACACTACCCCCTTGAAGATCACCCTACCTTGAGACATCTTCACCCAGCCGGGCACAAATGGTCCTCCAGAGGGTCCGAAGTCTTCATCCTATTCAGCCAGAAAAGGACATCCAGACCGGCAGGCTTCATCCAGGCAGCAACCTCTATCTTCATCCTTCCGGAGCAGGTCCATCTTCAAGACATCCGACGTGGAGCATCCTCTTCATCCGACGGCCGACGACTGAATGACTGGTCCTTTAAGTGACGTCATCCAAGATGGCGTCCCTTGAATTCCGATTGGCTGATAGAATCCTAACAGCCAATTGGAATTAAGGTAGAAAAAAATCCTATTGGCTGATGCAATCAGCCAATAGGATTGTCCTTGCATTCTATTGGCTGATTGGAACAACCAATAGAATGCGAGCTCAATCCTATTGGCTGATTGGATCAGCCAATAGGATTTTTCCTACCTTAATTCCAATTGGCTGATAGGATTCTATCCCTATTGTGTTTTAAACATTGTTACTGTGTATTTAGGACTTAATGTATTTAATATTGTTCTAGTAATTGCATATTAATATTGTTTTTTGTGTTTAGTGCAAGGTTTAATCTTTCTGGGATAAAAATCTTATTCTGTCAGTCTAAGGTTTATTGTAATTTTGATAGTTTCAAGTTCTGTCAGCTTTTAGTTTACATTTATCCTCAAACACCTTATTTATTTAGTTAAATATGTTTTCTGACAATTCAGACTATTTTTCTGAGGAGTCTTTAACTGATAATCTGGATAATACAATTAAAGATTATAGAAATAAATTGCAGACAGTTCCCAACACTGTCACTGAGAATGCTTATTCTCCTAGGAAAGTCAAAGCAAAGAAAAAACATTTGAATAAAAGATACAGAAATTTACTTTTGCAACAAAAAAAAATTAAAAAAAGAGTTTTCAGTCTGGACACCCCAGACATCAGAGTTAAGTCTTGTGTTAAAAAGAATAAAATTATCTCTTCTGATTCAAATTAAAAAAGTTAATAAAAGAAAAGTAGATTTAATCTCTACATCTGAATCTTCGGACTCCATTATATCTAATGATGAGGATAACTCATGGCACTCCATTTATACTCAGGAATTGTCAGACAGCTCTTCTGACTATACCCCTAAAAATAATAAGTACAGAAGGTCTAATTAAAAATCAAAAAAGAGATTAATTGATAATGAAGGTCAAGAATATCTAGACCCTGAAGATGTATTACACCCTCGCTCCTCTAACTGGAGACCCTCTAAACGAGTGGCTAGATTTTTAGACCATTACTTAAGAAAGTCTTTATTCGCTAAAGCCAGATCCACTCTTAGGGCTGAATGCTCCAGACCTGATTTACCACGCAAATCCTCCGCTACACCTGAAGTAAATGCTAATATTATTAAATTTGTTAGCACTAAGAACTTTAACATTAAGAGAGGTCCTGATAAATTTCTTAAGGCATGTCAGGATAGGTTTTTAGACACTCTAGGCCCTATTACCAAGATGTTTGAGCTTACTGAGGAAGCCATAGTTAATAAAGTTTTGCTTGATCCATATATAATTAGACAATGGATTCAGAGGTCCATTTATTTGATGGGCGATGCTAATACAGCGTTGTCTACCCAGTGTAGAAGGATTATTTTATGCAGAATAGATCCGAAAATTTCGGATTTTGCCCCTTCCGAAATGGGTCCCCAGGCTGAGGGCTTATTATTTGGAGACCTAGGTTTAAAGGAGCTAAGTACTTATGTTAATACATTTAACTTATCAAATAAGGCTAAAATTACTTCCAAGAAAATTTTTTACCCCTCTAATAACCGTGTTTTTGAATGGGCTGGGAAAGGAAGAGGTCGGTTTCCCGGCCATCATTACTCATCAAACAGACCTCAATTCCAAGCCTTCCCACCTTCAAACCCCTCCCTTACTAACTTCTTCCCATCAAGAAGTCACCATGGAACCCAAGATTCTCCAGGGCTAGATCACGTTCAAGACGTTCAAGACCCTTCTAAGGTAAGCTCCCTATTTTTACTCAACACAAATTTTTTCCCACACAAAGTTGGGGGACGATTATCCCTTTTCATAAAAAAATTGGGAATCCATAACTTCAGATGTTTTGGGTCATTCAGACTGTCTCCGTTCTCCTTCTAGACTTTGTCTCTCCTCCATTGCAGACTCATTTCCCAAATCCGATAGTTTTCTCAAAAACAGATTCAAATCTCTTAGACACAGAGATAAATCTCCTTCTCTCCAAACAGGCTATAGAACTTGCCCCAAACAACGAAAATTCTTTTTTCAGCAACATGTTTTTTGTGAGAAAGAAAGAGGGTTCTCTTCGACCTATTATAAAGAAGATGCTCGGACAGAATTGACTTGGTGGCTTTCCAATATAGAAGCTTGGAATGGCAAAGCTATATTCGGAAAAGCTCCAGATATTATTATCGAATCGGATGCAAGCAATTCGGGTTGAGGTGCCAGATGTGGTTCCCAGATAACGGGAGGCAAATGGTCTCCTTGGGAACGCAAACTGCATATAAATTGTCTGGAACTGATGGCAGGTTCCTTTGCGATAAAGAGCTTTATAAAGCAGAAATCTCCAAGTTCGATTCTTTTACGCATGGACAATATTTCTGCAGTCAGATATCTGAATCGTTTGGGTGGCACTTAGTCCATACAATTATCAGATATAACAAAAAAGTTTTTCATCAATGTCTCCACAACAATATCTCTGTTCAAGCAGAGTATATCCCAGGTCTCTCCAACATTGCAGCAGACTGGGGTTCTCAATATATTTCGGACTCAAGCGATTGGAGACTACACCCAAATATCTTTCACAAATTACAATCTATCAGAGGTCCCTTCTCGATAGATTTATTTGCTTCATGCCTGAATTACCACATTCTCCCTTTTTTCAGTTGGCGTCTGGATCCAGAGGCATTAGCAGTGGATGCCTTCCTTCAACCTTGGCCTACTCAGGGAGCCTACGCTTTTCCTCCTTTTTCAATGATCCCTCGCATACTGAATGTGATCAGGAAGAACAAGATCTCTCTGGTTTTGATATCCCCGTTTTGGCCGACCCAATCGTGGTATCCATCTCTTCTGGAGATGTCTTTCCTCTTCCCGGTCCTTCTTCCACTTGTTCCCCATCTCCTATTAGATCCCTTAGGAGGTTTTCACGACCTTGTTCTTCAAGGATCGCTCCAGCTTATTGCTTGGACAATTTCCGGGGATCCTGGACTTCCGAAGGACTTTCTGCATCAGCTAAATCTTTATTACAGGATGCCTGGGCTCCAGGAACCAAAAAATGTTATCTATCCTCCTGGTCTAGATGGGCTAGCTGGTGCGATCAAAGACACTTGGATCCCATTTCAGCTCCTCTAGCTGAGATCTTCAATTTTCTTACTTCTTTATTTGATGACGGCTTAGCTTATAGATCTATCAATGTTTATAGATCTGTTATTTCTGCCGGTCATGAATTAATCAACAATTTACCAATCGGCCAACATATTTCTATTTACAGACATATGAAATCTATCAAACTTAAAAGACCCCCTTCTTCTAAATATTTTTCTTTTTGGGATGTTAGCCTCATTTTTTTCTTTTTTCCAATCTTGGCCGGTTAACCAGTCTCTTTCTTTAAAACAGAGTTCTTGAAAATTAGCTACTCTTCTTTGCCTTTTATCTTGTAGAAGAGTATCAGATGTGAAAGCTATCGATTTTTCCTCCAAAATGTTCTCTCCTCAAGGAGTCATTTTTAACATTTCTAGAAGAACTAAATCCATGTCCTCTTCCATTTTTTATCCTTATTTTTTGCATTGCAAAATTGCAATTTTGTTTGAGATATTGCCCTACCTACTATGTCTGTACCTTGATGTATTTCACTGCCTCAATAAAAACATCTTTTAAAAAAAAAAAAAATAGCCCTTAAAAGGGCCTTTTGCGTTGCATTGCCCCAAATTAATCAGCTCTTTCAACTGTAAAAAAAAATACAATACCCCCCAACATTAAAACCCACCACCCACACACCCAACCCTACTCTAAAACCCACCCATTCCCCCCTTAAAAAACCAGTCAAGCGGTAACCAGTCAATCCAGTCATCCTGGTTATGGGAGATGTAACACCTTAAGTACTGCTCCAAAGTATGATTCAGTCTTTCAGTAAGGCCATTAGATTGGGGATGAAATCCTGTTGACATTCTAGATGAGATTCTTAACAATTTACATAGTTCCTTCCAAAACCTGGATGTAAATTGAGTCCCTCGGTCAGTGACTATAGAGGTAGGTAATCCATGGAGCTTCACGATGTGATCAAAGAATGTTTTAGCGGTTGTGAGGGCGTTTGGAATTCTCTTAAGAGGTATGAAATGAGAGAGTTTAGTAAGATGATCTATAACCACTAATATGGTTGTAAATGTATTAGATGGTGGTAATTCGACTATGAAGTCAATTCCAATCATGGTCCAAGGGACTTCAGGTATTGGTAATGGTTTTAGTAAACCAAAAGGTCGATGGTGATCTTTTTTGCATGCTGCACATACATGACAATCAGCCACAAATGTAACTACGTCTTGTCTTAAACCAGGCCACCAGTAATTCCTTGTTAGCAAATCCTGGGTTTTATTAATTCCTGGATGACCAGACATGGGGTTAGTATGATGTAGATGTAGGATCTCCTTCCTTACAGATGGGGGAATGTATAATAAATTATTGTAGTAGTATAATCCTGAGCTGGTGTCCTCTACACAGCATGATGGAATGGTAGAATCTTTTAGTAAGGCTGTTAAAATGTCTTTTTGTAGGCATGAAGTTACAGCTATAAACTTGGTTGATGGTATAACTGTTGTTGTTCTTCCTTTTCATTATGTTTGGTAAAAGAACGGGAAAGAGCATCAGCTTGAATGTTCCTTGAACCTGGTCTATAAGTTATCTGAAAATTAAACCGGTCTAGGAATAGAGACCACCGAACTTGTCTTGATGACAAGGTCTTGTTCTTTCTGAGATATTGTAAATTCTTATGGTCTGTAAGAACTGTAAAAGGTTTGAGTGTCCCTTCCAGCAGGTGTCTCCAGTGTTCCAGAGCACTTTTGATAGCTAGAAGCTCTAGGTCACCCACAGAGTAATTCCTTTCAGCAGTAGACAGGAGTCGAGAGTAAAATGCTACAGGATGTAGGACTGAAGTATCATTTTGTTGTTGGGAGAGAATAGCACCAATACCAACAGTAGAAGCATCAACCTCTAACACGAATTGGAATTCAGGATTAGGAAGCTGTAGAATAGGAGCTGAAATAAAACACTCTTTTAAATGGTTAAAAGCTTGTTGGGCTTCTTCAGTCCAAATGAATCGATTCTTACTGGTTAGTTTAGTTAGAGGTTGGACAATGGATGAAAATCCATTGATGAATCTCCTATAAAAATTAGAGAATCCTAGAAACCTCTGAAGAGATTTTACAGAGGTAGGTACAGGCCATTTGAGTATGGATGTAACCTTTTCTGGATCCATGTTTACACCGTTAGGGGAGATTATGTAACCCAAAAATTTTATTGTCTTTACATGGAATACACATTTCTCAGCCTTGGCGTATAGCTGATGTTCTCTTAATCTAGACAAAACCCATCTTACATGTTTTATATGATCAGTTCGATTTTTGGAGTATATCAAAATGTCGTCTAGATATATTACAACACACACATCCATCAGGTCTTTAAAAATATCATTTATAAAAAATTTAAATGTGGCCGGTGCATTAGTTAATCCGAATGGCATAACATTGTATTGAAAGAGACCATAACGGGTTCAGAAAGCTGTTTTCCATTCATCTCCGCTTTTTATCCTGATTAAATTGTATGCCCCCTTCAAATCTAATTTGGTAAAAATGGTTGCATCTGTTAACCGTTCAAGTAATTTGGGTATTAAAGGAAGTGGATATCTGTTTTTAATCGTAATAGAGTTTAATGCTCTATAGTCAATGATTGGGCGTAAGGTCCCATCTTTATTAGTGACAAAGAATATGCCAGCTGCTGCAGGAGAGGTTGAGGTAGAAATGAAACCTTTCCTAAGATTATCATCTAGGTACTCTCTGAGGAATTTTAATTCTTTTTGAGAGAGTGGAAAAATTCGGCCGAACGGTATGATAGACCCAGGCTTAGTATCAATGGGACAATCATAAGGTCTGTGAGGGGGTAGGTTTTCGGCCTCCTTAAGGTCAAATACATCTGAAAAGTCTGAATACTGTAAGGGTATATGAGGGTGTAGAGCTTTGATTTCTACACAGGGAAAACAGGTAGCAGAACAGTATGGGGAAGAAAAAGTTACTGATTTACTGCTCCAGTCTATATTGGGGCTGTGTTTTCTTAACCAAGGGTAGCCCAATATCAAGGGGTGTAATGAGCTAGGGATGATATCAAACGTGATGTATTCTGTATGACCTAGGTTACAAGAGACAAGTAAAGGTACAGTATGGTGTGTGATTGGACCCTTTAGGTAGGTAGAGCCATCAATAACTTTCACATAGATAGGGGTTTGCTTTTGCACACAAGGTATTTTATTAGTATATACAAGGGTTTTGTCGATAAAGTTTCCATAAGCTCCAGAATCAATCAGCGCCTCAGTCTTGAGATGATGCTGGTCCCACTGTAAAGACAATGTGAAAGTTAAATGTGATACATGATTGGTGTCAGTACTTGGGTTAACTATAAGTTTCTTACCCCTTTTTTGTCTGTTCAGAATAGGGCAGGAAGAGACACTGTGTTCTTTACTCCCACAATACATACAGAGGTTTGATATCCTCCTTCTCTGTTTCTCTTCTTGGGATAATGGTCCACGGATGGCCCCAATCTCCATGGGAACAGGGGCTGTGGAGGTTTTTTCAGCATGAGAGGGTGTAAACCTTTTGAGGTACGTCTCAGGGTGTTGTTTTTCAGCTCTCCTCTCTCTGTATCGTCTGTCCATTGCTATGCATATCTTTATCAGGGATTCCATGGTGTCTGGGGGTTCAATGCGAGAAATCTCATCCTTAAGATGTTCAGAGAGACCCAATCGAAATTGGTTCTTTAAGCTTACGTTATTCCACTGGGAGTCTGTGGCCCAGAGCTGAAAATCTGCCACATAGTCCTCAACAGGTCGTTTGCCTTGCTTCAAGGTACGCAAATTTGTTTATGCTGTTAACTGAGCGTTACAATCCTCATACAAGACAGCCATTTCCTTAAAAAATTCACTGATAGAATTCATAATGGGATCGTCTGTTTCATAAAACTTATCAGCCCACGAACGTGGATCTCCAGTTAGATAAGATATGGTAGTACATACCTTGATCTTGTCAGTATAATATGTCCTGGGCTTCATGGAAAACATCAGCATACATGCATTTCTGGATTCACGAAAGAGTGTTCTTTCACCAGAGAAAATACGCGGAGGGTTAACCTGTGGTTCAGGGTGATCAGTTTCTTTCCGTGAAAAAAATCATTCATTAACCTTTTCAGTGTATGGTTTTCATTTTTAACTTCAGTTAAACCTTGTGCTAAAATTTCAACTTTCTGGTTTAAGGAGGCTATTTTAATTGCCATTGAAGCAGGATCCATGATTTTCCTAAATACAAGCTTTCAATTTATAATGTATAGATTTTAATAGATTTCTTTATAGGCTTGATAATTCTGTCATAAGCTTGTATAATGTGGCTATTCCCTGAGAACCTTAAGTGAAACAGGCTTATACAAAAGGTTAATACCGAGGGAGATAGCTAATTTAATAAGTATAAGTTCTTTTTATAACACTTTACAGAATCAAATTAACAAAGTGTATAAAACAGATGATATGTAGCTGTTGTATGTTTTACCCACTTGTAAAGAGTAGTGTTAAAATAAACAAAAAGGCAGCAAACACGTAGCTTACAGGTGCTTGTATGAGAGGAGCAGTTTTTATAGCAAAGTCTTTTTTAGTCAAGCTGGAAGCGAGTATCAGAATTGCGGTCTGCAAAGTCCATACAGCAAAAGATATCAGGCTATAGCAGGCAAAGCTTGTGATACAGAGAGAAGGGAAGAGCGAGTTTAAATCAGGTGTCAGCAGTACAATAGGGCGTAAGTCAGCAGAGCATTGGATACAGTTATGTACAGCAAGAGACAAATGTATACAAAAAGGTATTGATACTTGCGATTGAGCTTAGAACTGCAGAGAGCGGAGTGGAGTCAGAATGAAGGCGGAACACAGCAGGGAAGCCTTTATAGGGAGGTGAAGGAGTGGGTTGGTTTAGCACTTAAAGGTACAGGAATATGACAGAACGTATGGTCTATGATTACAGCTATGCATTGCTGAAACGTGAAAAGACAGGTTCGATTCTTTTTCCCCTT
Organism: Bombina bombina; assembly: GCF_027579735.1. NCBI lineage: Eukaryota > Metazoa > Chordata > Amphibia > Anura > Bombinatoridae > Bombina > Bombina bombina. The sequence goes on along the minus strand of NC_069499.1, from coordinate 1,082,168,770 downwards.
GTGGCATGAAACCCATGTACTTTTTAAACTGATTAAAATGTTACTTTTTAAAGTGATTAAAATTTTGGCTTGTTTAAATTAGCCCAAGCACCAGGATTTCCCAAGGGCAGTGTACAAAAATAAAAAAGAAACATCCAATTTCTTGTAGCAACAGCAATAATTTGTAAAGAGGATTACAGTGATGGGAAAGTACTTACACTTTGGGAGCGTTCCTCGCTCTGTCCCCGCTCTGTTTGATGATGTTGAATTTGCAGCACTTGCAATCAGCTAGTTAGCCCATGGTCTTAGATTTACTACTGAAGACTCCTCTCCAGCTACATGCCTGCCATAGGTGTATGGGCGGATCACTCCTTGCTGAGCAAAACACTTGTGTTGCAGCCTGGGTTAGACCGCTGTGCTACCACCAGTCATGTGTGGGGGACTCTTCTGCGTCATTACCGTCGGGCAGCATCACCCGGCTTCATCAATAGTCAATCCCACCTTAGGGCTCCATCTCCCTCTTAGCCACCATCTGTGAATAAGGCCTATTATCCTTAGACCTCCAGACAATATGGGTACGGCACCGGCAACCGAGCCGCCTACAGCTTGTTTAAAGGCTTCCAAGTCATGCTCCACACACCGGGTGCTTGTGTCCTAGAAAGGATATCACCTTCGGCAATGGACATGCGACTGGTGATAGGTTGTATCGAGCTCCGTTTGGCACACGCTGAATCCCTTGTTCACCTCTTAGCTCCTCCCACTGGAAGCCTGTGTATGTAGGTATCTGTTTTGCTTTTAAATTAAGTTTGTCTCAGTTGTTGTGCCTGCCACTTTCTTCGGTTCTTAAAATTGTATTCTCTATCTGAAAATGTCTGGGTTTCTTGTTCCTTTAATAAATGGAAATAAAGTTAAAATGATATACAAATTATTATATTCACTAACTATTGTTCCTATGCACTAAGAGTTGTGTCTATATTTTTGGGCCTACTAGAAACCCAGATTGGCTGCTGAGATCTGTTTCATGGAGTATTTTTTAATTAAATGACTAGAAAATTGCTTGTGCAGTGCCACTTCACATACTGTATTACCCATTACGTGCTGTGACCTAACTACCCCTTTTATGTAATGTCTATAAATACACACATTGACTTAGGGGTTAAAAAGTATATATCAAGAATAAAAAGTCCAAGTGTGTAAGATGGCCAAGAGTGTACTCTTCATGCTAAAGTGCCAGGTAGCCCCCACTTTAGCTTATTTGTGCCATTACAATCTGCCCATTGCTCCATTGTGCACCAGGTATCAGTATGCAGCATTTTATAGAGATTAGTTTTTTTTTCACAGTGTATATTAATGTTATTCAGGGAAGAGACTCCAAATAGTGTGCTAGACTGTGACTGAGGTTAACACCTAAACAACATGATTCTTTCCTTCACTCCTCACATTCAGTCCTTGGCTACAGCCTGCCGCTTCCACCTTAAAAACATCTCTAAAATTAGACACTTCCTTACGCAAGACACAACTAAGATTTTAATCCACTCTCTCATTCTTTCCCGCCTTGATTACTGCAACTCTGTCCTCTCTGGTCTCCCCACCTGCCGCCTAGCTCCTTTACAATCCATAATGAATGCCTCTGCCAGACTCATCTTCCTTACACGTCGCTCTTCATCTGCTGCGCCTCTCTGCCAATCCCTTCACTGGCTTCCTCTTGCCTCTAGGATCAAACACAAAACTCTCACTCTTACATACAAAGCCCTCAACTGCACTGCTCCCCCCTACATCTCAGACCTTGTCTCCAGATACTCTCCCTCCCGTCCCCTTCGCTCTGCTCATGACCTCCTACTCTCCTCCTCTCTTGTCACCTCATCACACTCCCGTTTACAGGACTTCTCCAGACTGGCTCCCATCTTGTGGAACTCTCTGCCTCGCTCCACAAGACTATCTTCTAGTTTTAAAAGCTTCAAGTGCTCCCTAAAGACTCTACTGTTCAGGGACGCATACAACCTACGCTAACCCTTCCTAATACTAGTTCCTCTCCTCCACTGCAATCCCCTGAACCCTCTTAGCATGTAAGCCTAAAAGTCCAGCTGTTTGTAGATCACCTTCTTAAGAGCTGACTACAACAGTGCAACTTTTGGCAGGGCCCTCTACCCTATAATTGTTTTGTTGTACTCCCCCTTTTGTTTATAGTGCTGCGGAATCTGTTGGCGCTCTACAAATAACTGATAATAATGATAATAATAATAATTCTTGTAAAACTACAGAGTGCAGTAAATCAAGAATTGTGTGATTACTGAGTAAGTGTGACAGTGAGGAACCAAACTTATGTTCTTATGATGTGATTAGCCTTGTGTTGATTTCCACTCTGTTAATTTTATGTGCTACTTTATACCTGGCTGACATGCATTGTGAGTTTTCTAATCAAAGCAACTAATGAGGGTTTTGATTTCAAACACAGTTTTTCTTGTTGCACATGGAAATAATTAGTTTAAACCAATGCATATTTTATCATTATTACTATTAATTTATTTTATAAATCATCAACATATTCTAGGTCAGAATTAAAACCAAATAACACCCACACAATCATTCAATTGGTTGTAAAAGTCCAAATAACAGTTATGAGAAAAAAAGTTGCATATTTTGAACAACACTGCTGCTTAATTTGTTTGAATTCACTATAATTAGGCAAAATGCTGCGTAATTAGTAGTTACAAAAAAAGAATCAATTACATTTTTAGATCACTTAATATTGTCTATAAAACAGACATATCATTTTATATAAACTAAAGCCATGAGAAGTTATAATACCAAGGTTAGTAAATAAATACTAGATATTAGTGACCACCATGTTTATTTATACGGAGAGATGCATTATTAATCCTAATCTACAAACAGTGTAGTTTCCAATGAAAGAAATAGCCAACGTTATAAATCTTCATATGTTTAGTTACATTTTTGCTTTCATAATGTATTTTCACAACAAGTAGCAAATGTTAGTAATAAATGATAGTTTGTGCTATTGACAAATTGAATGTGGGTTTATTAGACTGAATTTTCAGAAGTCTTTTAATGACTCTATTAGACTTTGTACTTTTAAATGTCATTAAAGAGACAGTCTACTTGAGTTGCTTAAACTTACAGGATGTGTATGTTTTGTGTATAATTTAGGATAGATTATTACTGGCTGATAAGAACAACGCCTATAATTCCAAGGGGTACAGTACTAAGCATGTGCATATATTCTTCATTTGCAACACACAAGCATACAGTACATGCAAATACAGATATTTGTGTATTGCAATTTTCACCATTTGTTTCACTAAGAAATAACAAATGATCACTTCTGCACATGCCTAGTAGACAGTCACATGCCCCACACGCATACAATATCTTTATTTGTAGTGTGTCAACACATTCTGTAGAGCTGTACAGGGAGGTTCAATAAACAAGACAGGGAAAACAGACTGGAGGGTTAAAATATTACTGGGCTTTGCTCCCAAGTGAATTTAAAATAACATTTTTAAAAAATTGAGCATATGAAATTCTGCTCAAAAACATTGTCTCATTCATTGTGATTAACTCACCTGAGGTCAAGTGAGGAAATCTGTAGTACTTGAACACTGATCCAAATTCTCAAACTCTCCTACAACACAGGCAAATGCTGTTTAACCCTCCCATTAAGGGAAGCTTGTTTGACATTCACACCTCCAATTTGGGCCAAATTACACAGCTGGGCTCATCCTAATAAGCCATTACATTGTTTCCCCTGGCCATTTAACCTTACATGTGCCTTGTTAAATAGAAATGGCAAGAAAAAAAACATTCTGATAGTTACAAAGTTTGAAGAAAATAGTTACAATTAGTTAGTTGCATTGGAGGAAATGCAGTGCCAGATAAGATCAAGGTTTCCTAAAACTTACACATTAAATTTAACTTAGTTACAAGAAGCAAATAGTTTTATTTTATTATAAAAAAAAATCAGTTTACAGTAAGGAGAAAACAATTTTCCTTTAATTCTTTTTCTGAAAGTTTATCACAGAATTAATCTGCTAAATTCCCTTTAAACATTTTAAACATTTACTTTCTTGATACATTTTTGAGAGGGAATATAATATATCTTAAAGTGTTGCTGACAAATTATATAATTCATTTATTTCAGCATGTTTTGGAAATTGCTTTTATTATGAGATGTTAATGGTATGAATATTAGAATATATAATAATGAGAACATGCTATAGGTTAATCATATATTCAATTCCTTCAATGCATTGTGTAAATGCCACAGTGGTACTGTTCCTTCTAGTCATTAAATAAAGCAATTATTTTTACTAACATGATTTTATGAAAAACTAAGTAATAAATAAGGCATAGAAGAATACACAAAACTATTATTTTTTTTTGTTGCAGGTTTGTGTCACTTTAATATTTTTTTTAATTTCATATTAACTTGTACAATCTACACTGCAGTCAAAAAACAAACAAAACAAAAACAATTTATTTACTTTAAGAAAAAAGGATATCCAGTGCTAATCCAAGGAAAGGGAAACATTTATTTACTTGTTTTTTCCCCCCAAGAAAAACATTTATTTTATTTTCTAAGCAAACATATCTGTGATTCTAAAAAAGTGATTTTTATTCATGTATAGGGTTGCCACCTTTCTTAGAAGAAAATACCGGCCATGCTAATTAACATAAATTTGCATAAATAATTAAACAGCATAACTCAAAAACTAAAGCTGATAGGACTGATTTTAAATGCTCATTTGTTTATAATAAGTATTCACTTTGACAGGGGCTTTCACTTTGACAGGGGCTTTCTTTCAATATTTATTCTTTATTTTCTACATTGAAATGAACCTTAAAAATACCGGTCGTGTCGGTAAAATACCGGCTGGGTGGCAGCACTATTCATGTATCTTTAAATTTGTTGAATTGTATACAGAAAGTTAGATTCTGTTCATACTACTTCACTTAAAAATGTATTTTTAAAAATATTGTTCAGGCAATAACATTTTTTATAAACTTGATAAATGTACTTTTATTAGTAAAACAACAACAAAATACAAAGATGACAATCTGTACTTTTGAAATGTGAGAAAAGAAATGAGTGTTTATTATTTTATGTTAGTGATTCACATATTGTGTTACACTTGTAGACCTACAATGGCTGCACTGTTGGTTTGTTCAGCTGCAGTTATAAGTAATGCTAAATACCTAGTCTTTTTCTAGAAAAGACAGCTCTCCATATATTTGTTCCACATAAATGCTTTATAATACTTTATAAATAAATGTATGATAAGCTGTTTTTTTTTTTAATAAATCATGATTCATATTTTCCTAATGTAACACTGGGGCAAAAGAATAGTAGTTTATTTATAAATTTATCAAATTCTGTTGATGCCCAACATGCTATTGTGTAATTTGTGAAATGACAAAAGAAGAGTTATTAGATGAGAGAGCGGCATAAAAATGCATTTTGCTTTATGCGCGGGTAATCTTGGTTCCATTTTTTACATGTCAAATCAAGTGACACTTGCTATTTGCTTTGTCAGACAAAGCACAGCATCTATACTAATCTTGAACAGATATGCAAAATAGGTCTACTGCAGCTGAAAAAAAGAGCTGTATCACATCTCGTTTTCTACACAATGAAAGATAAATGTGCTTGCCAAGGGAACAGATGTTATGACAGCAAATCCTATAAACATTGCAACCATATATTAAACACTGCAACTGTTCACCATACCACACAGCTACACCATACAAGTTGTCAGCTGAAATAATTTAAAAGTACTGATATATACCTACATTTGATTCTTAGATTAATATATATTTTATCTATACTGAGATAGATGATAGATAGATAGATGATAGATAGATAGATTATACAGACAGATAATAGAGAGATAGACAGCCCCATATTTATACACACAGATTTACAAACACATGGATACACACTTTATATATATATATATATATATATATATATATATATATATATATATATATATATGTGTGTGTCCAGGTGTATGTAATATATCCATAAAGTGTGTGTATGTATGTATATGTATATATATATATATATATACACAGTATATATATATATATATATATATGTGTGTGCATGTGTTTTTTGTGTGTTTTATCTTATTAAATATTCTTATCAATATTTATTCTACTTAGTCATCTGTTGTTGTTTTTTAATGGAAATTAAAATATAATTTTCTCTTAAGAAAATAAGGGGGGGGGGAGAAAGAAATATGATGTGGCATTTTACATTGTCCAGTTGTACAATCTCGTAAAGCTGTTATGTGGAAGGAAAAAGCGTACATGAGGAGCTGTGCATTTTCTTTGTGTGGTCATAATGAGGTTATTTATGGTGGTGGGAGGTAACTTTGTAAGGAAGATTAAAGGTTTTTATAATAAAAGACAGCAAAGTCTCGGGGAACTGAGTCGCTCCAAATGCAACGACTCTCAAGACTGGATTAATCACCAAAGCAACCATTAAAACTTCAAGAAGACTGCTTGTAAACCTCCAAGCAGTGACTATAAAGTATATTCCTTGCCATATAGCTGCCCATATGTTGATGTTCAGCACTTTTGAAAGCAAGGGCCACTCACAATTTAACCCTAGTGTGTTTCTCACTTAAATAAATCTAAGGACGTGGAGCTGCTTAACTATTATATTTATTAAAATCCATTTCACCAGCAGATACATTTTTTTCCGTTTACTGTACTCTACTGTGCTAATATATAGATGTTGTTAATAAAGAGACAGTAAAATTATTAAATTCACTTTGCTCTTTTGGTATCCTTTGTTGAAAAGCATATCTAGGTAGACTCAGGAGCAGCAATGCACTGCTGGAGCTAGCTGCTGATTGGTGGCTGCACACATATATCTCTTGCCATTGGCTAAACCAATTAGATAGTTTCCTGTAGTGTATTGCTGTTCATTCATTAAAGGATACCAAAAGAATTTAAAAACAATTGGGTTTAACCTGTAAATGGTACTAAATACTGTCTTGTCCCTTGAAGTTGTCCTGCATATAAGAACAATGTTTTAAACATGTACATTTTTTTCTCTTCCATTTAAAATAGACAGTTTCAAAATGTATTGCAGATCTTTTTTATTTTTAATAGATTGCTCCTATCAGCCAGTGGATACCTAGGTATCAGTTGTACAAAAACTTGCACTTGCTGTTTCTCTTTCCTGGCTTATATCATGCTTAGCTGCTGCCCATTTTTATACATAATACACTGTCCCTTTAATGATGCTGCAAATTATACTAGTATAAATGTATGAAGAATCATGTACAGTTTTTACTTTTTTTTTAATAAAGTGTAATGATGTAAAGTGATGTGAGGTCTTTTATCTCTTTGGGGCATACTTTAGAAGATTAAGGACTTGGGGGATAGCATCATAGTATCTGTCAGTAGTATCTGTCAGAGGTATGAAAGAAGCAGGAGTCATCATAGAATAAGAGGTCAAAGGTCAACTTCCCTGGTGTTATAAAGTTCTAACAATTCCTCCACTAACTTTTCATCCACAGCTTAATCCAGATTTAACTTGATATATGGATTTTATTATTTAAAGGATTGAAGCATGCTTTTAGTAACAATTGTTACACAGGAAACTGGTAGAAGCGAATGTTGCCAAATTAATTACTTCCTATTCTGAAAGAAAAACATTTAGGATAATGTGTGTAAAATAAGTAATTTAACGTTAAAGGGACACTGAACCCACATTTTTTCTTTTGTGATTCAGATAGAGCATGACATTTTAAGCAACTTTCTAATTTAATCCTATTATCAATTTTTTGTCATTCTCTTGGTATCTTTATTTGAAATGCAAGAATGTAAGTTTAGATGCAGGCCCATTTTTTGTGAACAACCTGGGTTGTCCTTGCTGATTGGTGGATAAATTAATCCACCAATAAAAAACTGCTGTCCAGAGTTCTGAACCAAAAAAGCAAAAAAAAAAATGCTTAGATGCCTTCTTTTTCAAATAAAGATAACAAGAGAACGAAGAAAAATTGATAATAGGAGTAAATTCGAAAGTTGCCTAAAACTGCATGCTCTATCTGAATCACGAAAGAAAAAAAATTGGGTTCAGTGTCCCTTTAATATCTACATTATGTCTCCATTTCATACTAGGTATAGACTTGAATACTGCATTGCTACTACTTTGATACAATGTCTCAGATATATATATATATATATATATATATATATATATATATATATATATATATGTGCCATTACTTGGACACTGTATATCAGGCAATTATCCACATTCACTAAAACTGTGTGTAGCAAGATCTAATGGAACTGAAAGATCCCTCATACTATTTATGGATTAGAATATGAAATAAAGATAGTAAAGTATATTTATTACCCAATGAATTGTGGGAAGGATTTTTATTATTGTTGTGTCTCAGCCAATATTCCCAGTTGTTTGGGCAGAGATGGTATTGTAAAAATACCAACAATGCTATTTATATTATTTAAAGGGATATGTAGTTCTGAAAGACATGTGCCTCTAGTGTCTTTGTTCTTTTTTATTTTACCATTGCTGACCAGCAGACAGCTGTAATGACGAATAGCGAGTTTGAACAGTGTGAAAGGCCATCCTTGGTCAAGTAATAACGGTGATGTCAGTGGGGGGGTGCACGATGGCTATACAAATATGCAATGATAATGTCCTACTATCTGACTGACTGTTTCTGCAAGATTGTCTCAAAATATGATATAAAGATTTGTAAAACTTATTTTTTTTTTTTTTTTTTTTAAATAAGTAGAAAAGGATTCATCGCAATGCTTTTGCAATGCTTATCAAAAGATTTATCTACAAAATTAAATATAGACTTTAATTGTTCGTTTTGCGGGGAAATGATTAGATTATTTTTTTTCTAAAGCATTGTGTTCAACCCCACAATTATCAGTGAAACAATTTAGTAAACAGCACTAAAACCTCAAAGTTTAATCTGCAGAGAAGTTGGGTATCATCCCTATATATTTGATACATTTGATGTTCACTTGATTTTTTTATCAGGAATTCCTTAAAGACAAGGACATAAAGAATACAAAATAAATACAAAAAACAAACTAAACAATCGTAACATAATATGAAAAACCCTAAAGAAATAGGTTGTACTAATGATGTAAAGGGCATGAATAGCAATGTATATGATTTAGTTGTCTCATGATAATGTAATCAAAACAAAACAAAAACATTTGTTGCTGCATTCACAAAGGTAAGAGTATAGAAAGTGTTATATGTCAAAAATTATATTGACTTTTTTCATTATTTTTTTTTTATGGATGACAAAGGGGAAAAAATGGCATTTCGTTCATTAGTATTCAGCATTAGTAAAAAAAAATTATTATTATTTTTTTGCCACTTGTTTCCTGTAATTTAACACTATAAAAACTCCAAACTTTATAAGCCTGCAGCAATAGCTTGATCAGTACACAATCTTGTACGTATATATATATATATATATATATATATATATATATATATATATCTGTCATTAAAGGGATATGAAACCCCAAAATTATCTTTTTGTGATTCAGACAGAGCATACCATTTTTAAAAAGTTTCCAATTTACTTCTATTATAAAATTTGCTCTGTTCCCATGATATTCTTTGCTGAACAGATACCTAGCTAGGTGTCTGGAGCACTAAATGGCAGGAAATAGTGTGGCATCTAGTTCTCTGTAAATGGATAAAATTCTTAATAAACTACTGCCATATAGTGCTCTAGATATATGCATGCTCCTGAGCTTACATCCCTGATTTTCAACAAAGAATACCTAGAGAAGGAAGAAAAATAAGTCATTTACGGCTAGATTTAGAGTTTTGCGGCCAAAGGGGTGCGTTAGCTACGCATGTTTTTTTTCCCCCGCACCTTTTAAATAACGCTGGTATTTAGAGTTCTCTGAAGGGCTGCGTTAGGCTCCAAAAAGGGAGCGTAGAGGCATATTTACCGCCACTTCAACTCTAAATACCAGCGTTGCTTACGGTAGTGGCCAGCTGGAAAAACGTGCATGTGCACGATTCCCCCATAGGAAACAATGGGGCAGTTTGAGCTGCAAAAAAACCTAACACCTGCAAAAAAACAGCGTTCAGCTCCTAACGCAGCCCCGTTGTTTCCTATGGGGAAACAATTCCTAAGTCTGCACCTAACACCCTCTAACCTTACACTTATTAACCCCTAATCTGCCGCCCCTACTATCGCTGACACCTGCATTATACAATTAACCCCTAATCTGCTGCTCCGGACACCGCCGCAACCTACATTATCCCTATGAACCCCTAATCTGCTGTCCCCAACATCACCGACACCTACATTATAATTATTAACCCCTAATCTCCCCCCCCAACATCGCCGCTACCTTACCAACACTTATTAACCCCTAATCTGCTGACCGGACCTCGCCGACACTATAATCAATGTATTAACCCCTAAACCGCCGCACTCCCGCCTCAAAAACCCTATAATAAATAGTATTAACCCCTAATCTGCCCTCCCTAACATCTTTGACACCTAACTTCAAGTATTAACCCTAATCTGCTAACCGGACCTTGACGCTACTCTAATAAATGTATTAACCCCTAAAGCTAAGTCTAACACTAACACCCCCTAAGATAAATATAATTTTTATCTAACGAAATAAATTAAATCTTATTAAATAAATTATTCCTATTTAAAGCTAAATACTTACCTGTAAAATAAATCCTAATATAGCTACAATATAACGAATAATTATATTGTAGCTATTTTAGGATTTATATTTATTTTACATGCAACTTTGTATTTATTTTAACTAGGTACAATAGCTATTAAATAGTTATTTACTATTTAATAGCTACCTAGTTAAAATAATTACCAAATTACCTGTAAAATAAATCCTAACCTAAGTTACAATTAAACCTAACACTATAATATCAATAAATTAATTAACTAAACTACCTACAATTACCTACAATTAAATCAACTAAACTAAATTATAAAAAAAACACTAAATTACAAAAATAAAAAAAGATAACAAGAATTTTAAACTAATTACACTTACTCTAAGCCCCCTAAAAAAATAACAAAGCCCCCCAAAATAAAAAAATCCCTACCCTATTCTAAAATAAAAAGTTAACAGCTCTTTTACCTTACCAGCCCTTAAAAGGGCTTTTTGTGGGGCATGCCCCAAAGAAATCAGCTCTTTTGCCTGTAAAAAAAACATACAATACCCACCCACATACCCCTAATCTAACCCAAACCCCCCTTAAATAAACCTAACACTAAGCCCCTGAAGATCTCCCTACCTTGTATTCACCCAGCCGGGTATCACTGATCCGTCCAGAAGAGGTCCTCCAGAGAGTCCGAAGTCTTCATCCTATCCGGCCAGAAGAGGTCCTCCAGAGGCTCGGTAGTCTTCATCCAGGCGCCATCTTCTATCTTCTTCCATCCGGAGCGGAGTGGGTCCGTCTTGAAGCAGCCGGCGCGGATCCATCCTCTTCTAACGACGTCCGAATGAAGGTTCTTTTAAATGACGTCATCCAAGATGGCGTCCCTCGAATTCCGATTGGCTGATAGGATTCTATCAGCCAATCGGAATTAAGGTAGGAAAAATCTGATTGGCTGATTGAATCAGCCAATCAGATTCAAGTTCAATCAGATTGGCTGATCCAATCAGCCAATCAGATTGAGCTCGCATTGTATTGGCTGTTCCAATTAGCCTATAGAATGCAAGCTCAATCGGATTGGCTGATTGGATCAGCCAATCCGATTTAACTTGAATCTGATTGGCTGATTCAATCAGCCAATCAGATTTTTCCTACCTTAATTCCGATTGGCTGATAGAATCCTATCAGCCAATCGGAATTCGAGGGACGCCATCTTGGATGACGTCATTTAAAGGAACCTTCATTCAGACTTAGGATGTCGTTAGAAGAGGATGGATCCACGCCGGCTGCTTCAAGATGGACCCTCTCCCCTCCGGGTGGAAGAAGATAGAAGATGGCGCCTGGATGAAGACTTCCGAGCCTCTGGAGGACCTCTTCTGGCCGGATAGGATGAAGACTTCAGACCCTCTGGAGGACCTCTTCTGGACGGATTGGTGATACCCGGCTGGGTGAATACAAGGTAGGGAGATCTTCAGGGGCTTAGTGTTAGGTTTATTTAATGGGGGTTTGGGTTAGATTAGGGGTATGTGGGTGGTGGGTTGTAATGTTGGGGGGGTATTGTATGGGTTTTTTTTTCAGGCAAAAGAGCTGATTTCCTTGGGGCATGCCCTGCAAAATGCCCTTTTAAGGGCTGGTAAGATAATAGAGCTGTTAACTTTTTATTTTAGAATAGGGTAGGGCATTTTTTTATTTTGGGAGGCTTTGTTATTTTTTTAGGGGGCTTAGAGTAGGGGTAATTAGTTTAAAATTCTTGTAATCTTTTTTTATTTTTTGTAATTTAGTGTTTGTTTTTTTTGTAATTTACTTTAGTTGATTTAATTGTAGGTAATTGTAGGTAGTTTAGTTAATTAATTTATTGATAGTGTAGTGTTAGGTTTAATTTTAACTTAGGTTAGGATTTATTTTACAGGTAATTTGGTAATTATTTTAACTAGGTAGCTATTAAATAGTAAATAACTATTTAATAGCTATTGTACCTAGTTAAAATAAATACAAAGTTGCCTGTAAAATAAATATAAATCTTAAAATAGCTACAATCTAATTATTTGTTATATTGTAGCTATATTAGGATTTATTTTACAGGTAAGTATTTAGCTTTAAATAGGAATAATTTATTTAATAAGATTTAATTTATTTTGTTAGATAAAAATTATATTTAACTTAGGGGGGTGTTAGTGTTAGGGTTAGACTTAGCTTTAGGGGTTCATACATTTATTAGAGTAGCGGCGAGGTCCGGACGGCAGATTAGGGGTTAATACTTGAAGTTAGGTGTCAAAGATATTAGGGAGGGCAGATTAGGGGTTAATACTATTTATTATAGGGTTTTTGAGGAGGGAGTGCGGCAGTTTAGGGGTTAATACATTTATTAGAGTGGCGGCGAGGTCCGGTCGGCAGATTAGGGGTTAATAAGTGTAGGTAAGGTAGCGGCGACGTTGGGGGGGGCAGATTAGGGGTTAATAAATAGAATATAGGGGTCGGCGATGTTAGGGGCAGCAGATTAGGGGTACATAGGGATAATGTATGTGGCAGCGGTGTGCGGTCGGCAGATTAGGGGTTAAAAAAATTATTAGAGTGGCGGCGTTGTGGGGGGGGCCTCGGTTTAGGGGTACATAGGTAGTTTATGGGTGTTAGTGTACTTTAGAGCACAGTAGTTTAGAGCTTTATGAACCGGCGTTAGCCCAGAAAGCTCATAACTCCTGACTTTTTTCTGTGGCTGGAGTTTTGTTATTAGAGTTCTAACGCTCACTTCCCATTGAAAAGATAGAATACACAATTGGCGTAAGGGGATCTGCGGTATGGAAAAGTGAGGCTGGAAAGTGAGCGTTAGACCCTTTCCTGACTGACTCTAAATACCAGCGGGCGATAAAAAGCAGCGTTAGGACCCCTTAACGCTGCTTTTGACGGCTAACGCAGAATTCTAGGCGTTAGGAAGTTGTTTATAATTGCATGTTCTATCTGAATCAGGAAAAATTAAGTTTGGGTTTCATGTCACCTTTAAAAAATCTAAAACCAAAAGATAGGATTCTATACACATATAACTGATTTAGATAATCTATGTATGTTGTTACCCAATTAACAATGGAAATTATATATATATATATATACAGATTATCATGGAGCACAGACACAAAGAGTATAAATCAAATAAATCCAGCAACTCTAAGTAACTGTTGTTGCTCACACAAACCATGACAGCCTTATGAAGCCTTTATTTCAATAGTGGAACTTGGCTTTTTTCTTTAAAATTGGTGTTATGACATATTTTGATGGTAATAAGGATGATAAATACTTCTTAAGAATCTCCGTAATCAAAGCTGTAAGTTATGTTTCTTCCGCTACAACGTATAAGGGCTCATTTCCATTGAGCAATAATTAGGTTTGTGCAAGGTCACAAACCGATAAATTTGCTGTTGGAAGCAATTTTGTTTATCAACTGATCCCGGTGGTGTGTTAATCCTCAATATCAGCTGTCAAAAATATTTTTGTGTCCCATAGAGAGTACTAGAAGCTGTTAAGCGATAACTTATTCCGGGTTTCCAATGAAAGCGCAAAATGTTAATACACTGTCAGAGGCTGTCGATACATTGACAAAAATTTCTCCCAGCTCAACTAGGTTTAAAAGAGGAAAATTGAGCTTTTTGAGACCTATTTCCCAAATTTTAAAACTTGCAAATAATGCAAGTGTTTCAATGTAGAAAAAAAATGTGATATGTAATATTTATTGTTGTCCCAGGAATAGTTGCACATATGTTCTTATGGAAATATCAGTATATATACAAAATTCAAACTAGACATATGCCTAGGGCAGCAATACATATTACATATATTAATAAAGTAGAAAATATAATTATAATATAGTCGGCCAGATTACGAATTTTGCGTTATGAGCGGCTCGCTACTAACTTGCAAGTTATTTCCACTGCTCACCTTTAATAGCGATGCTATTACAGGTTTGCAAAAACCCGGCGTTAGCAGGCAATATGGCAGCTTTGAGCTCCATACCGCAGACAAATACAAGTGCTGCTTTGAGCTGATTTTAAGTGCTCTTGCACAATTTCCCCATAGGCATCGATAGGGAGAGCCGGCTAAAAAAAAGCCTAACACCTGCAATAAAGGAGTGTAAAGCTCTGTAACGCAGCCCCATTGATTCCTATGGGGAAAGACAATTTATGTTACCCCTAACATAAACCCTGAGTCTAAACACCCCTAATCTGCCGCCCTGACATCGCTGACACCAACATTACACTTATTAACCACTAATCTGCATACCCCGACATCGCTGACACCTACATTACACTTATTAACCCCTAATCTGCCGCTCTGACATCGTCGCCACCTACATACACTTATTAACCCCTAATCTGCTGCCCCCAATGTCACCACCACCCACCTACACTTATTAACCCCTAATCTGTCGTCCCCGACAATGCCGACACCTACATTACACTTATTAACCCCTAATCTGCCGCCCCCAACGTCGCCGCTGCCACTATACTAAAGTTATTAACCCTTAAACCTCTGGCCTCCCACATCACTAACACTAAATAAATATATTAACCCCTAAACTTAAGTCTAAGTCTAACCCTAACACCCCTAACTTTAATATAATTAAAATAAATTAAATCAAACTTACTATCATTACTATTATCATTATTAAAACTAAATACTTACCTATAAAATAAACCCTAAGCTAGCTACAATATAACTAATAGTTACATTGTAATAGCTTAGGTTTTACTTTTATTTCACAGCTAAGTTTTTATTTATTTGAACTAGGTAGAATAGTTAGTAAATAGTTATTAACTATTTACTAACTACCTATTTAAAATAAATACAGATTTACCTGTAAAATAAAACCTAGCCTGCCTTACAGTTAAACCTAACATTACACTAAAATTAATTACATTACATTAATTAAATACAATTAACTAAATTACAAAAAATAAAAAACACTAAATTACACAAGATAAAAAAGAAATGATCAGCCTAAACTAAACTGCCAATAGCCCTTAAAAGGGCCTTTTGCGTGGAATTGCCCCATAGAGATCAGCTCTTTTACCAGACGGGCAGAAGTCTTCATCAAGACGGCATCTTCTATCTTCATCCTTCCAACGCGGAGCGGCTCCATCTTCAAGATATCCGGCGCGGAGCATCCACTTCTTTCGCTGGCTCTTCAAGAATTAATTTTCCTTTAAATGACGTCATCCAAGATGACGTCCCTTGAATTCCGATTGGTTGATAGAATTCTATTTCTATTGAAATTAAAGGTGAAAAAATCCTGTTGGCTGATGCAATGGCGGCGATATCTGGAGCGGCAGATTAGGGGTTAATATTTTTATTATGGTGTTTGCGATACGGGAGGGCCTCGGTTTAGGGGTTAATAGGTAGTTTATGGGGGTTTAGTGTACTTTGTAACACTTTAGTTATCAGTTTTATGCTACAGCTTTGTAACGTAAAACTCATAACAACTGACTTTAGATGGCGGTACAAATCTTGTCATTTTAGGCTGTAACGCTCACTTTTTGGCCTCCCAGGAAAAACTCGTAATACCGACGCTATGGGAGTCCCATTGAAAAAGGACTTTTTGAAAGGTGCAGTAGTTACGTTGCATTACGGCCAAAAAAGTGTGCGGTACAGCTATTCTGACAAGACTCGTAATAGCAGCGGTAGTGAAAAAACTGCGTTATGAGGCTTTTTCACTCATAACGCAAAACTTGTAATCTAGCCGAGTATTTGCTTATGTATTATAAATACGTGTATCTTTGTTTTTGTTTCTCTTTAGAGTTGATAACAAGTATGGAGCGCAGACATTAAATGAATATTTTATATTGTAAGGTCGGTTTACCATAGCAATGAATTGATTTTCAAGAAATCCAACGTCGGATGGAAGCTTTAGCCACACAATGTTAACTTACACCTATACAAACAGCGACTGCACGCAATGCGTAAAGTATTTCAATGGAAACCTGGTACTAAAATGGAGCTGTAAACTACTTTTAGCTATCGGTTACTTTGGTAGCTAATGGTTAAATTTTTTATTGCTCAATGGAAATGAGCCCTTACTTGGCACCTGGTCACACCATTTGAAAGAGGAAAATTGCCTATTTTAAAATAATTGGTCTTATTTGGAAGTAAAGAGGTGCTTTGGAATGGCTAAAACTTTTTTTCACAA
>NC_069499.1:1081694435-1081821935 GCF_027579735.1 Bombina bombina | reverse complement strand
ATTGCTATAACATGACACGGGGGCTGCAAATGGAAGAAGTTTCAAATTCATAAGAAAAAAAAATCATCTGCTCATTTGTAATTCAAAGTAAGTGCTATTACATTATATTTTTATTATTCAAGTGTTAATTATGCAATTATTCTGTATTTAATGGTCCTTTAAGTTAGGATTAAGGCTTTGCATTATATTCTTGGGTGATGCAGTGCATGGGGGAGATATATAAACAATATGAGTCTGATACATTTATGATGGATGGCTGTGGGCACAGATATTAGCTTGGGACATCAGAGAGGATGAAATTGCAATCAATATAAAATGTTGAGGATCAAATACAAGTGATAAAAAAGCGGAGTTTTATGAAGGGGGAGGGTGATTAGTTTTTAGATGATGAACTTTAGAGAGAAGATAACCAGAATGATATACTGGGTAGACCGCTAGTGTGACGAGTGAGCAAGCAAAGGGTTAAATCTGGAGCAGAGGTGTAGATTTGGGTGCCATAAGCATGCGGATGAAACTGAAACCTACAGATTTGTAAACTAAATACCTACAGATTTGTAAACTAAATACCGGACATCCCAACCTGCAAAAACTCATTTCAGGGAGGTGGCTTCACCCGCTACTGCGCCGCCACCCTCCCCCCTCCTAGTTATTTATTGGACACCTTGAAACCCTACATAAGATAGATTTATCATTAAAGTAGCTTCCTAATAAAGTCACATTAAAAAAAAAAGTAGCTTTACTGCACAACCACATACAACAAACCTATTTTCCAGTGATCGTACGCTTGTTGAATGCTCAAATATTTTAGAATATAAAGTTTAATTACGTGCAGTAAATAAGGTAGTATTTGTGTTTTTATTTTATTTTGGTTACTGATGCATGCTTTGAGGGTTCTATAATGTCCCAGCAACTAAAGGGATTCCTTAAAGAGACACTTTTCCGGATTTGGGCCACATTGGATCATAGTACTTGGAGTTTCAGGGGGATTTGCACTCCATTTGCTGGCATCAGGGAGCCGCTATTACAATCAGGGAGACTTGGGATGTCTGAAATACATTAAGGGGTGCAGAACCATGCCTTATATGTTACCATAACAGGGTAGTGGCACAGATGGCATATGGTCAATACTAAAGTTTGTTGTGAGGAAGTGGAATAAACAAATACATTTGAGAATAAGACAATTTTGAGCTGAGAAGGAAAGATTTTACCTTATATCACTACCAGAGCTTTAAGTTGTGCACCGGCTAACCTTCTATATGATGTACTGTGTATGCTAATGGGTCTAGAGATATATGTGGTACAGAATAATTACTACATGTGATAGGACAAGGCTTATCACATGCCGACCTTCTATATGATGTACTGTGTATGCTAATGGGTCTAGAGATATATGTGGTACAGAATTACTACATGTGATAGGACAAGGCTTATCACATGCTGACCTTCTATATGATGTACTGTGTATGCTAATGGGTCTAGAGATATATGTGGTACAGAATTACTACATGTGATAGGACAAGGCTTATCACATGCTGACCTTCTATATGATGTACTGTGTATGCTAATGGGTCTAGAAATATGTGTGGTACAGAATTACTACATGTGATAGGACAAGGCTTATCACATGCCAACCTTCTATATGATGTACTGTGTATGCTAATGGGTCTAGAGATATGTGTGGTACAGAATTACTACATGTGATAGGACAAGGCTTATCACATGCCGACCTTCTATATTATGTACTGTGTATTCTAATGGGTCTAGAGATATATGTGGTACAGAATAATTACTACATGTGATAGGACAAGGCTTATCACATGCTAACCTTCTATATGATGTACTGTGTATGCTAATGGGTCTAGAGATATATGTGGTACAGAATTACTACATGTGATAGGACAAGGCTTATCACATGCTGACCTTCTATATGATGTACTGTGTATGCTAATGGGTTTAGAGATATGTGTGGTACAGAATTACTACATGTGATAGGACAAGGCTTATCACATGCTAACCTTCTATATGATGTACTGTGTATGCTAATGGGTCTAGAGATATATGTGGTACAGAATTACTACTTGTGATAGGACAAGGCTTATCACATGCTGACCTTCTATATGATGTACTGTGTATGCTAATGGGTCTAGAGATATGTGTGGTACAGAATTACTACATGTGATAGGACAAGGCTTATCACATGCCGACCTTCTATATGATGTACTGTGTATTCTAATGGGTCTAGAGATATATGTGGTACAGAATAATTACTACATGTGATAGGACAAGGCTTATCACATGCTAACCTTCTATATGATGTACTGTGTATTCTAATGGGTCTAGAGATATATGTGGTACAGAATTACTACATGTGATAGGACAAGGCTTATCACATGCTGACTGTGTCCAGTAAAATGCTGTTTTGGCCTTAGCATAGTTTGGGAAAGTATCATGAGCATAGCCGCTCCTTTTTACC
The DNA here is from genome assembly GCF_027579735.1 of Bombina bombina. Classification (NCBI taxonomy): domain Eukaryota; kingdom Metazoa; phylum Chordata; class Amphibia; order Anura; family Bombinatoridae; genus Bombina; species Bombina bombina. Next base: position 1,081,819,462 of record NC_069499.1, on the reverse strand, counting down.
ATGGCATGCACCTGTATGGCCTTTTGGCACTTGTGTCGACTCTGCTCTCTTCCACTTCTTTCCAACCTCATGCAACTCAGTGAAAGGCAGCATATGGCATGGGACAAAGGTATGGCAATGTTATGCTAATGAGCATGGCAGGTATTTTTTTTCCAGAAAAGGTGGCAACTCTAGACAAAGGTAAAGGAACAAGGGAGCTAAATCACCACTGTGTATGTATTCTGGGCTATGAAGTGGTCATAGAGACATTATATATAAAAACACAGCAATGATTTTACCTCAGGTTGCCTGCTTTGCTTTAAAATTTAGCATTCCATTGAGCGAATGCTTTCCTTCCCTACTTGCCTCTATAAGCCTTTTTGTTCAGTGCTGTTTAGGCAGGTTGTGCATGTGCACCCCATCAGATCAAACAACTTCCATTCTATAATTCTAAGCACAGTGTGCACCCAGTGTACTCCTTCAAACATTAAACAAGCCGTCTGATATGATGCACATGCGCGATAGCTGAAATATTTCAGGTTATCTGTGCTTTTAAATCATGCTGATGTATATGCACCAATGCTTTTTATCCATTGATTATCTGTGGTCTAGGCTATAGAGTTAAATCATTGCATATGTTTACTAGGCAGTTGAGGGGTTAAATTCCTGCTGTTTTTGTAGCAGTCAAGGGGTTGAATTACAGATCTGCCTGTCTGTTACTGGTATTCTAATAGTCTTTTAAACTAGTGTTCTGGATTGGCAGCTAAGAGGTTTTGTGCTTTTAGGCAGTCAAGGGGTTAAATAGCTGAAAAACATCCCCATTCATATAATGAAAATGCTCTGGGCTTCTAAAGCAAAGTTTGTCAGGTCCTTTGATATCGGTATGATTAAGTATTTTTTTTTTTTTTTATGGGGTTTCAATAATGCTTGAGGAATCCCTGCAACTAGGGATAGATAGAAAGGTCACACTTGAAATGGGCATTTCAATTTGAAATATAAGCATTTTTGCAATATACTTCCTTTAGCAAAAATGTTTCTATTCAAAGTTATTGCTGTTTTTCAGTGGCATACACAAATATCTTGTGAGGGCCTGTTCACCAATATTAAAAAAGCATGCATGCTCAGTGGTGTGTATTGCTTCTGAAGAGGTCATTTGCGGCATACAAACCACCACTGACTCGCTGAGAATGTGTGCTGTTTAAGTACTGGAGCACAGCCTTCACAGGATATCTACGTATGCCGCAGAAAAAAGCAGTAATTTACTTTTTTTAGAAGCATTTTTACTAATGGAAATATATTGCAAAAATGCTTATATCTCTAATTTTAAATGCACCTCTGCACATTTCATTTTTGTCCTTGCTATTCCTTTAAAATGATGTCCTAATTTATTTTTATTTTTTTGGGGGGGAGGTTATTCCACATGTATTTTTATATAAATTCTTCCCTTGCTTCCTAAAATATCTTTAGTTTTCTATGTCATAAATTTGTCAAGCCCTGATTTAGAGGGCCTCAATATAGTGTCTTGCGTAGGACTTGAAATCTGGCACTGCCTCTAGATCATCATGTTTAGATTTTTAAGACATTATCTCTCATAAATAAATATTTACTGAGTTTAACTAAATATTGTACTAAAATAATTGGTATATTATTTATACTAATAGTTGCTAACACTGTGTGTTTATATAGTGCCGGCCTCGCACTTAAGGCAGATACAACTGCTGACTTAGATGCACAAATATAAAAATGTTATTTTTTCCATGTAGTTGTATGTTTATTTAAAGGGATGATGTACGATGTACTTATCCTTATGAAAGAGCAGCCTTTTCTCCATGAAATAGGGTAAAAGCTTTTATATTGAAACTATTTGATAAGCCTGCCCAGAGGGCAGTCTGTGTTAAACATGCAACCCCCCAAGCTACAAAAAATAAACAAAGCTATCCAAAATAATGAAATTAAACCTAAACTAATACCCCTATAAAAATAAAAAATCTCCCCAAAATAAAAACACCCCCTAATCTAAGAATAAACTACCAATAGCCCTTAAAAGGGATTTTTGTTGGGCATTGCCCTAAAGAAATCAGCTCTTTTACATTAAAAATAAACAAAGAAACCCCCACCCACCAAACCCCCCAAAATAAAAAAACCTAACACTAATAAACCTAAACTACCCATTGCCCCTAAAGGGGCATTTGTATGGGCATTGCTCTTAAAAGGGCATTCAGCTCTTTTTGAAATTGCCCAATGAACCCTAATCTAAAAAAACAAAAAAAAACTAACACTTAAGCCCCAAATAGGTACTCACGGTTTCAGAAGTCCGGCGGAGAAGGTCTTCTTCCAGGTGGGTCCATCATCTTCATCCACAGCGAAGGCAGCACGGAGCGTAGGTCCGGAGCGGTGGTCCTCGGTGGCATGGAGGCTCCTCTTCATCCGATGTCCATCGTATACTGAATATTGAATGCAAGGTACCGCAATCAATTTGGGGTACCTTGCATCCCTATTGGCTAAATTCACCTGTCTCCAGTTGAATTATTTTGGCTGCGCGCACAGTCAACATTCTGTTGGCTGCCTCGCGCTGCCAACATTCCTTTGAAGATACGTGCGAGACTGCCGACGGCGACTGACGCGTTACAAACGCAATTATAGTATAGATTAATATAGCTGTATTACCCGATAAAGCTCTTTGGCTGATAGTCAGTTACTGTGAATGTTCATTGGTTGATAGGTACTTCCTGCTAATTCTCACTAAACCTTACTAGGAAGTGCCAATAAGCATTTGCAGAAAGTACACATCTGATGCTTGCATGTTACTTAATTTTAAAGGGCCATTATAGTGTTGAAGTGATATGTTATAATTTATTAGTATGTGATATTAGTCTGGTGACTCTGCAACTTTGAGGGCCCGAACAGGATTACTTTAGGGACCATCCTGGAGTAATTTGATAATCTTCAAAATTCTTTTAGAAGTCATTTGCACATCATCAGACTTGTGAAGTCATCCGCTAAGGTAAAACATTCTGGGTGATGACTCTAGAATTATTAGCAGATTACCTGATAAGCATGAACAGACTGTAAATTAATCTAGAGTCATCTTATTTAAATATTTCCGCCTGTGGGCATACTTCAGGATGGCTCTGATGACTAGACTGGAGTCATTGATTTACTTCAGAATGACTACAGGACGATAATCCTTTTTGACTTTGGTAAAGACTTGCCATCATGGAGAGAAATCACGTAAACGCCACTGCATGGCTAAATAAAAAGCTCTCACGCTAAAATTTGCCATTCTAAAATTCTTTGAGGGAACTTGCAGTACTGACAAAACTTCTTAGATAATCTTGCTAGAGCACAGAGCTTTAGGGGGAAGTAACTGCTCTGCTGCTGATTGGGTCACAGGCTGTTTCTGTTAAAGGGACACTCAGGTCAAATGACATTTTCATGATTCAGATACAGCATGTCATTTTAAACAACTTTCCAATTTACTTCCATTAAAAATATCTGCACAGTCTTTTATATTTACACTTTTTGAGTCACCAGCTCCTACTGAGCATGTGCAAGAAGTCAGACTATACGTATATGCATTTGTGATTGGCTGATTGCTATCACATGGTACAGGGGGAGTGGAAATATACATAACTTTGAAATTTGTTAGAAAAGAATCTACTACTCATTTGAAATAAATGCTATTGTATTGTATTGTCTTGTTATCTTGCATTTGTTGATTATGCAAATCTACTGTGTTTACTGGTCCTTTAAGGACCAGCAGTACTCTTTACCTGCCTTGCGGTATGTTAGTTTTATGTTTAACCTCTTTTTGAGGGGAGTTTAAACACAGAGTTTTAGGGTCGCTAATAATAAAAATTACATGCTCTAAAGAATTTTATAGCATGTAATTTTTCTACTATAATCACCCTTTAAACAAATTTTGTATCACATTTTTAGGCAAAAGTGATTGTAAAACCTAGTATTTTAGAAACGCTACATTATATCTCTTCTATAATTAAAATGGAGTTAAATTCATGATGTTTCAGTGAACGTTTGATTTAGAGCTGCAACAACTTATCTGCATAATCGATAATAATTGGTTATGAAAATAGTTGTCAACGAATCTCATAATCGATCAGTTGGTTTGCAATTAGTTGGTCTGTGCACAGCACCAGTTGCTTCACTCCGATGAGCTCCTGCACATGGTATTGTGTTTTATGGTTATGCCCTTAGCCTAAAGGACGTCTACAGACATTTACTTTTCACTTTTTCAGGACACTATAAGTTTATTTTTAAGTTTACAACTACTCCTGGCTTATGTGCAACCAAGAAATAAAATAGGAGTCATAATTTGTATTGTTTATATTAAATCAGGTGATTTGGGACTGTGCTTTGCATGATATAGTGCTGGGCTTGTTATTTACACCTAGCCCTAGATTGATGGCATTTGTTATATGAATTGATGTGCACTATTACCTGTTTTCACAATTTTTATCGGATTGCTTGCTATTGCTGATTATATGTACTCTATAAATAAATGTGTAAGGCTGTGTCCTTTTACTGATATATAGTATTTAGCCCTTTTGCCTTTTTTTTTTTTTTTTTTATATGTTTAATTGGGATATGTACCAAATTCAACCTCTATAAATATATATCTGTTATTTTAAGAGCAGACTAGATATTTATACCACTAGACTTATAGCTGGTTGTTTACCATTGCATATAGATATTCAAGAAGACCAGGCTTACTTTGTTAATAGGCCACTTGCATTGGTGGAGAGCTAACAAAGATAAATAGCCCACCTTGGTGAAATTGGCAAAACCCTACTTATGCATCTCAGGCACTTCAACACCATCTGAGTGCCTCTTCTCTTCTGCAGGCAAAAAAGCTGCAAAAAAGATCTAGCCTCAGCCAGGAGCATGTGGACATGCTGACATTTTTGCATTTAAAGGGACATGAAACCCACAATTTTTCTTTCATGATTTAGAAAGAGAATGCAGTTTTAAACATCTTTCTAATTTACTTATATTATCTAATTTGTTTTATTATCTTGATATTCTTTGCTGAAAATCATATCTTGATGTGCTCAGTAGCTGCTGATTGGTTGCTGCACATAGAAGCCTTGTGTGATTGGCTCACCATGTGCATTGCTTTTTCTTCAACTAAGGATATCTAAAAAATTAAGCGAAATAAATAATAGAAGTAAATTGTAATGTTGTTTAAATTTATATTCTCTATCTGAATCATGAAAGAAAGATTTTGGGTTTAGTGGCCTTTTAAATGCAAAGTTTCTGAAAGAGTGAATAACAGAATGTTATAAACAGTGGTAGTCTACCTATTACTAGTTCTACCTCTTTTCAAACAGTTTGTGGTTTTGCTTTGCTTAATTATAATAATTTGTTTTGCTGCTTAAAAAATTGGACCAACAGCTTTAATATAAAGTTTTCGTCTGAACTTTATATTTATAACACTCTGTATATGGATTTTATTTTAAATATAGGAATTTTTGTTTTGTTTTTGTTTATCCGATTAGTCCATTAATCGAAAACATAATCGGCCGATTAATCGATTATGGAAATAATCGTTACTTGCAGCCCTAGTTTGATTAAAAGTACCTTTACTTTGCTTATCTTTAAACCCATTCGGCCACCCATGGCAAAACACATATTTTTTTTTTCATGAGGTGACAATTCCACCTCTTATCCAATAGCCATGCAGCAAAGTGCCGTATGGCTAGCACGGCTGTTGGATAAAAAAAAATAGTTTTGCTATGGGTTGGCAGGTGGGGTTTATGTAGTGTAAAGATCAGCAAAGTAAAGGTACTTTTAATCATACATTCATTGAAACATCATGACTTAAACTCAATTTTATTTATTGCAGAGATACAGTTTAGCGTCTCAAAAATGCTAGGATTTACAATCACTTTAAGTGTTAAAGGAGCACGGAAGTGATATTGGACATAAAACTCAAAATTGTTATGAACATAAAAGCATTTTGGTTTTGAACAGAAGCATTTTTTTTTTCTCAATACAAGCCAGAAATCCAAGGTACTCCACGTGCCTTGCAGAGGAAAGGCTGTCACTGCAATAGTGGTAACATTTATTTGTGTTTATTTTAAGTAGCATTTTGGCTAATACATGTGTGTTGCCAAATGCTTCTAATAGAAATTGAAACATACTCCATGTGCATTTCAACTTTGAGTATAATGTCCATTTATGTTAAATATCTTCAAGTATATCTAATGCAATGCTGGCAGTACAGTACAAATGTTTTGCATGCTCCATTTTTTTTTTTTCAAATTAAATGATACCTTATTTCCGCAGGTTCAGCAGTCCACCCCCTCTTGCCATTATTTCTTTAAAACAAATAGGTTATTGCCAAGAGGAGCAAACTCACGGATCCTCCTCATCCAGGAATACTGTAGAATTGCATAATCAACAAGTGCACAATAAACATACAATTGCAATTACTTTAATCAAGCAGTAGTTTTGCAGGCCTCCTGTAACATGTGACAACCATCAGCCAATCACAGACACACACACACTATGAACTCTAAAACATACCCTGTAGGTGCTGGTGCAGCATGATGTGCATATAAAATGTGTTCACAATCTGATAATGGATGTAAATTGGAAAGTTTGAAATGTAGTGTCCATTTAAGCAGATCTGGGGAAGTGGTCATAACAGTTTTTCTAATATTATTAATATTATATTATTAAATATTATTGTCACATTTAAAGTTTCTCCTTTTGGATATTCTGCTAGATATTTCAGCAACATACTACTGCACACTGGATTAGGGTTAGAATTCAGGTTTAGGAATAAGAATAAATGTTAACTACGTAGCTGCCAAAGAAGGCTGTATCACATTGTGCTTTACAAGCTGAGGGGTTTATAAAGCTCAGACTGGTGCTCTGCATTTTGAACATATAATAACCTTTTTTTGTGGCAGAAGTGATGCACGCTGTTTTTAAATAACCTTTTAAACTGCCATTATCCCTCCATTCCCATGGCACAATTTGATAAATTTATATTACGTATATGTATGTTTTGTAACAAAAATGGCATTTTATTTACTGTGTGATCCATTTCCAACACTGCCTAATGCATTGGTGCTTTACCAATAAACTATAATGGCTTAAATATTTTAAAAAATGACGTAGGGCTATCAGTAGGGTTTAAAACCAAGTCAATGAAATGATGGTCTCGGGCCGGAAAGTAAGCTGGAAATTTGGTTTTATTAAAGTAAACACAATTTCCCTCAAACGGAAAGCATTGACTTAAAGTGACATAATAGACAAAATTGAAATGTGCATAAGGGCATCAGTTTTGTAATATATTTGTATTACAGGTAGAAAACTCTTTATCCATAGGGCGTTGGACCGGAAAAAGTTGGATCTTGGAATAGTTGTATACTTGCAACAGTAAAATGGGACAGCTTGGAGTTGGAGAGGGGATGGGACTAAGTGTAAACAATATTGTATATAATTTAGGCAATATTTTCATGTGATAATACAGCTAATACATATAAGCTAAAAGTAGTTTTATATCATGTTTTAATACTTTTGTTATACATAGTAGCATCAGAAAGATAGTACAGTACTGTAATTAGAAAGGCAACAGTTGTTGGCTTAAATAAATATAGACTATTTGAATTTTAGAACAAACGAGATACAGAGAAGATTGTGACTTACTGGCAGGGAAAATTGTAAACATTTTTATTTTTTTATTTTTTTATTGAGGAAATATAAATGGTTAACAGGCATTAAATCAGGTTACATTCTTCATAGTTACATGCATTATCATAAGGACAGAAATAGAGTATAAAGCAAAATAGAGCATGTCTTCTCAACATGAACCTGTCAGTTACATAATAATGAACATACAGAATCCTCATATTTTTAGTCCCTTGTATAAACAAAGGAGACCACTCTTGGGTCTATAGATAAAACTTAAGTGATAAATTTAAAGGGGATATAATCGTATGGGTAGTTACTTAACTGACCACTCATGGGTCATTTGATTGCTTATAGCGTCTCTTACTTGGTAACCTCTAGATGGCAACTTTTGAACTAAAGAATAGCGATGGTGTACATGAGGATAAAACTGGTCTAGTATAGCTGGTTTAGCAATTAGGTAAATTAATAATAACTGTGGGAAGGAGTAACATACCATTGTGCTCATCGTCAGCTATCATCTACCTGGGCCAAGCAAATTTAGGAAAAAGGAGAGATACCACCCCGGGCAAGCTATAGGGTGTTATATAATTACTATAAGATTCCAGCTAGGAGACCACTTGCCCATAGAGGGTAATTTAATGGATAAGATGAGGGGACCCCCTATACCAGAGTGGAGAACGCTTAGAATATTTAAATCAACCTTAGCAGAAAATGTACATGGGGTATTGAAACAGTTAGGTCTCCCTATAACAGAGTATTATAAAAAAGTATAATCATAGCTGAAAATTTAAGTGCAACACTAAAAGTACTCTTTGAGCTTAAGAATATACATGTCACCTGCCCTGTCTACCCCCACATAGAAGTAAAGACTAGGTCTCTAGTAAATATATTTAGAATGTGAAGGGTAACTTCACCATTAATATACCAGTGTACATGTGAGTTAGCAGTATGGGATGTAAAATGTACCGTTGAATTTTATAAGGCACCAGATAAGATGATCATTAGTATTAGGACAATAGAGTAAAAGAGCCCATTAACAGCAAAAAATAAAGAGAATGGATATACAGTATGCTCCATTGGGCATTATCAACTAAAGTAATCTAGCCTATGCCAACCCTCAAGGCATGTGAGAAGTTGTTGCCTAGAAATAAAATCAAGCACAAATGTCTCAGATATGCGCAATGTAGTGGCACATTCCAAGAGTCATTTATACCAGGCTGACTATGCGAATATTTAAGGCGACTCGTCATGGTTCCTATGTGCAGGTAAATCCAATATTGTGGGCCTCCAAGAAAGTCTCTCAGCGTAGGGAAAAGGCCCACACTCATCTGCTTCCAAATCAAGTCCTCTTCAGGTAGGAACAGGGAGTCAGGGATTAGTGTGACATCCACAATATCATTAGGCTGTGTTGCTGACCCCTGAGTATTTAGTTTGCTATTTGCCATAAATCTTTCATGCTCACCGATATCAGATGAGGCAACTGCCCCTCCCAGCTTATTCATCCGATCACCGGCACCGCACCAAGCCTCAGCCTCCACAATCACCTCTAGCATGTCTGGTTTGGGTTCCCTGCTCATTTCTGGGACGTTATGCCGTGAGTAACTCAGACCTAATGGAGGATAGGTGTGTAACTCCATAGGCTCTTGTGTAAGAGAGGGTACTGCAGGCACATCCGTCGCTGTTGACCTCCCATGCACGGAGCGACATACTGCTCTCAAAGAGTTCCATTCAGCTGTGAGTGTTTTCTTGGAGCGCACAAAAGTGAGCGTTCAGCATTTCCTCCACGACTCGCAGCGTTAGTGTGACGGCAGTCTCCATTATAAGCATGCAGTTGCAATGAGCCTCTATATTGGCACAGGGCTACTAGTAGTTGGCCAAGCCGGGTTTATAATTTTTCGTAAAGAGTGCAGTGATCCCAGCTATACATGTGTCCCAATGATTGCTTAGGAAGTTTAGAGCAGCTTTAAATATCTGCCTATTAACCCAGTTTCCCGGGGGGGGGTATAATGCGGCAGCCCTGGTCGCGCAGATGAAGGCCTTGTGAAAAATGGCGATCACTTCACGGCTCAGCTGAAGAGCATAGGCGGTCAGCAATATGGATACAGTTCCAGACTTCAAGGCTATACAGACTATTGTAAAGCTTATATATACCTTAATTTTACAGAATATCTAAAATAAGTGGCTATTTGGAGTGATTAATGTCAGGAGCTCCTCTCAATTGCGTCCTGCCGCTTCAGCTACAAGCTCCGCCCCCCCCACATTTTTGTAACAATTTTATTTGAAATTCCAAAATCCAGACTTTTTCATTAAATTTTTTTAGATTTGGGGATTTTTACCTGTACTATTTCACTGGCATATGCATTTATACATTCAAACCCTTGTGTCTGCTCAAATGTCATAAATAACTCTTTTAATAATGTTCCTTTTAATTAAAAAAAGTATTTTTTTAAAAAAGATTATTGCCATCGAGTAGCGCTGCGGAATCTGTTGGCACTCTACAAATAACCGATAATAATATAAAAAAATTGTCTTAGCTGCAGTTTTAGTGGTAAAAGCCTGTTTTCTATCATGCATTACATCCACTGTCTAAATATGAAATGTTAGAATATACAGTGTTTTTGCATGTTTCAAATGACCTAGTGCAGCAGTAAGTTCTGCCTGTGATGAGCACAGAAGGGGGCTGTATAGTCTGAGCCATTCCCCTTTAAGAGTGTGCTTGTGTAGCTCGCACGTTGCCTAAGGACACAACTGCTTCTGTGCACACAAGTTCTTTAGTCTCTGCCCTTAAGCAACACGTAAGTTGTAGGAGAACACATGAAGCTGTGCTTGAAAAAATTAGATCTCAGGGAATTTTCAGATTTTTAAATTCATTAAAAATGAATGATTTCCTCTAAAATTTCTGCCAAACTCCTAAAAGATGTAGCTGTATCTCCCCATTTACTGATTCCCCCCCCCCCCCGTTTTTGTTTAAAGGGACATTTAGACGCACAAATGCAAAACAAAAATGTGCTAACGTTAGCATTTTATTATTGCACTATAGTTTGCTTATAACTATATGATTAACCTGTTCAAAAGGGTTAAACACATGGTGAAAGTCAGCTTCAGAACTCACCAATGCTCTACTGAGACTTAGCTGAACACATCTGGTAAACCAATGACAAGAAACATATGTGCGTAATCAACAGTCACCAGCTAGTTCCCAGTAGTGCACTACTATTCTCGAGTCTACCTGGGTATGCCTTTAAACAAAGGATACCAAGAGAATAAAGTAGATTTCATACTAGATGTAAATTGGCAAGTCTCTTAAAATTGCATGTTCTTGCTGAACCTTAAAAGTTTAATTTCATTTCCCTTTTAAAGGAACATTGAAGTCACGTTTACTGCATCTGAAGACAGCATTGTAAAATATTTGTTTTTCTTTCCTTTTGTTAAAATGTTGTTGTTTTTTCCCATGTACTATAAACTGTTACTTTTATATATGTTGGCTTATCCCTTCCACAATTATTAATGTGAGACATTTCATTGTCAACCAGTAGACAATATACCTCACAGACCAGTTGTGCACAAACAAACTTCCTATTAGTTTCAAAATAAAATTAACGTAACTTTTTTTTTTTTTCTTTTTCTTTCTTTCATGCAGTGTATTTAAAAAAAAAAAAAAAAAAAAAAAAATGTAAATAGTGATCATATGTATTATAAAATTATTGTTGGTAGAGTTGGTATCTAAGGGCCCTCATGGCTGTAGCATTTCCTTCATGTTTGTTCACAGTTTATTCTTTATTATTGCTGCAATAACCTGCTATTTGCAAAAGGTGTACTATCTAGCTGTGATCTGATCCCGGCTAAGGGAGGTGGAACAGTCTTATTTAAATATCCTTTTTCCCTTTAAAGGGACACTCAGGTTAAATTAAAGTTTCATGATTCAGATACAGCATGTAATTTTAAACAACTTTCCAATTTACTTACATTAAAATAAATGTGCACAGTCTTTTATATTTACACTTTTTGAGTCACCAGCTCCTACTGAGCAAGTGCAAGAATTCACAGACTATATGTATATGCAATTGTGATTGGCTGATTGCTATCACATTGTACAAGGGGAGTGGAAATATACATAACTTTGAAATTTGTTATAAAAAAATCTACTACTCATTTGAAGTTCAGACCAAGTGCTATTGTATTGTCTTGTTATCTTGCATTTGTTGATTATGCAAATCTAATGTGTTGACTGGTCCTTTAAAGGGACATTATACACTAGATTTTTCTTTGCATAAATGTTTTGTAGATGATACATTTATATAGCCCATACAGTTTTTTTTGTTGATTTTTTTTAAATGGATAGTTTTGCTTATTTTTAAATAACTTTGCTCTGATTTTCAGACTCCTTATTAAGCCCCATATTTTTAGGAGAATACCGACGTATACCTACTCCACTTTGCTTTTGTTTGTGTAAAGGGTCTTTTCATATGCAAAGAAAGGGGAGGGGGGAGTGTCTGCTTTTTCCCACTTGCAGTGGGTGTTCCAGTAACCTTTTAAACAGAGCTAAAATGGAAGCTTCTAAGTAAGTTTTTAAACAGTTTTATACTGGATTTTTAGATCAGTATCTGTGCATATTATTCTTTTTTAGTAGTGTCTATTACATGCAGTTAAATGAAAATTGGTGTATATTGTCCCTTTAACTACTTGGCTGTAAGGAAGAGTTGCAACTGGGAGTTGACTAATGTGTTGCAGCCAGCACTAGGATAGAATAAAAAGCAAAGTTTGATGCTATGACTGCAATTGTGCATGTGTGTTTCAAGGCTGTACTGTATTTGTGCTGAAACCTGTTTTTCCTTGTAGTCAGATTGCCAACAAGATTGCAGGAACTGCTTCACCTTGTGTAAATAGAACTTTATGGTAAACTTGATGCCTATTATGTGTTACGCTTATTGTTTGTGGAATTGCCATGTGGACTGTATAATTCCACATACAGGTGGTGTGTGTATAGATAGAGATCTCCCTCTTTGCATATGTATAGCTATTGTGAAACACCATAATGTGCAGTCAGTTTTTAAATAATTTTATTTTATAACTTAAATTAAATAATGCTACATACAGTAATACAGTGACAAAAATAATGCATAGCAGTTATCAGCATTAACTAGGGTTCTGAGAAATAACAACTGTATATAAGTTGTTGAACTTAGAGAAAGCATTACAGTGATGATAAATCCTAGCATTTGTGAAACACTAGGATTTACCAGTGGAACAAATAAAGGGGACTTTCAGTCATGAAGTATAAAATACTTCATGCTGAAAGCTCCTTTATTTGTTTGAAGCGTTCGCCGCACTGAGTGCCTCAGGCAGCCCCTGCAGAACGCTATTTTGCTGTGAGGTTACGTTTCAACCTCTTAGCCAATAGCGTGCTAGCTATCCAGAATAGTGCCAGCTGGCCCAGATGGCTATTGGCTAAGAGGTGGAAAAGTCACCTCACAACAAAATAGCATTCTGCCGTGGGCTGCCTGAGGAGCTCAGTGTGGTGAACGCTGAATACAAATAAAGGAGCTTTCTGCATGAAGTATTTTATTCTTTATGACTGAAAATCCCCTTTATTTGTTCCACTGGTAAATCCTAGCATTTCACAAACGCTAGGATTTACCATCACTTTAATGTGAGGTCATAGTGGACCTGGATTTTTTTTAATTTAGAATTATCATCTCTGAACTATCTTTATCCGCTCCCTCCTCTCTTCAATCTTCCGTTTTACCCTCTTGCTTCTCTCAGGCCATATCTTCTATTTACACTGTTTGTTTTGCCTCCTTTCAGATATTTTCAGTCTTTCTTTCTTTTTTTCTCTACTCTTTCTTAACACAATCTTTTTCTCCACTTTCACTTTTCCGCTCAATCTCTCTCTGCCCCAGTTTACGCTCTGAGAAGTAAGTCTAAGCACTAATGGGGTCCCTATAGCCCTAGAGGAAAAACCTATCCTCTTGCACTTTCATGGATATATAATATCCCTTTAATATTTTGTAGCAGGTAGCTCAAAATTCACTCGCCACCATTAAGTTTCCACAGTTATCCATAGGTGTACAATTTACATAGCCCAACACCCAGGACACGTAGAACTGGGTGGGGAAGGGCATGTAGTTGTATTTTTGTTTTTCCTGGCAGTGCACATGTCAAGTATTGAACTGGTCTGTGCAGTATTTCATCTTTTTGGCCAGTGAGATTTATGTATAAAAGAAGACACAAAAATGTATTTAAGATAAGGGGTTTGGGGCTGATATGAGGTATGGTGTGTATCTGATAGAGAGGCTGCAGTGTGTGTTTTATATAATTATTTTTTTTATTTCAGAACATTGATTATGTGACATGATTAAGGGGGTTTTCCCTGAAAATTCTTTATTTGATGTATTCCTAGTTTGATTAGGTGGTGCAGCTACTATCATGCCTCTTTCAGTTAGCTTACAGGGTAGTGGTCCCCTGTAAGCTGCACATTTAATTCTTTTAAATTCAACAAAGAAAAAAAAAAAAAACAACTTACATGAATATTACCAATAGCAAAGAGTGCCATTCCAGCTGTGTCAGAAACAAAAACAAAATCTATTTTCCAAAGCCAGGTGTCTTGTTTGGTGATTAAAATATTTTATGCCCATTTTTGAGTTGTGCTCAAGTGCTTGATTTTAAATATGTTTTTACTTCTTACCCCACTTGATTATTTGCACAGCGACAGTTCTTTATTGGGGTTGTCTGACTGCTAAATGTGGAGAATTGTTCACCACAGAGATCAGTAGTACACTGCACATGCTACGAGAGTGCACTGGACATAAGCTTAGTGGACCAGCAGCCAGTAGAGAGAGAGAGAGAGAGTTCGGAAGTTGCAGTTGCTCGATGTGGAAATATGGCACAAGATTTAAAAATATGTGGTCTTATTTTTTTTTTGGATGTGCGTCAATACCTGTTTTTGTCTTGTATTTATTTTGGTCATTTTGGCAGCACTCCCACAATATGTGCAACAATATATAAGATGTTTTTGTTAGATGTGCTTAACCAAACCCCCCTGTTGAATTTCTTAAATTAAGGGAGACTGACCAAATCCCTTTGGTTAAAGCACACCACCCTGCTCAGGTGTGTTCCAGACAGTGTAATTGAGTTATATATATATAAAGCCTGAGAGTCTCATTCTATGCAGTCTTGATTTGAGGCATAGTACTGCAGTGTTGGAATTCTATTTTGGTATATTAGAATTCTATGATTCAGCCCAGTAAGGCTAAATTTTATAGTGTTAGGACCAGTCTATTTTGGGACACCTTGTAAGTGGTGACTAGCTGAGCAGAATATGGCCACATTGTGTGACTAAGATCCCAACTTTATTTATTTAAAAATATAAAGCAGGCAGTTTTTGCAGCATTTAAAAATATGTGGTCTTATGTGTTTGGATGTGCGCCAATACCTGTTATTGTCCAATTTTAAAAGTAGTATTCTTCACCAGGCTTGTATCACATTTGGCGATTAACATGTTTCACGCCCATTTCAGGGATGCAATTCTGGAGTCAGCTTTTACTTCTTGCCTCACTTTATTGTTTACCTACCACACCATTTGTTATTGGGATTGACTGATTGCTAAGTGTGAATAATTGCTCACCATTGAGATCGGTAGTGCGCTGAACATGCTCCAGGATTCCACTGCACTTAAAGGGACGGTTTATTTAAAATGTTATCCCCTTTATTTTGTTCCCAATGATCCACTTTACCTGCTAGAGTGTATTAAATTATTTACAAGTATTTCCATTACCCTTATATTGGCATTTTAAATAGTTAATTTATCCTGGTTTTCCCATCTATCCTGAAAGTTTTTGACCTCAAGGCCAAGCTGTGTAAACACAGCCAGTAGAAGAAATTACACTCCCATTGGGGTATAGAAGAGATAAGGTAATAAAATGTTAATTTTCCATTGTTCTCTCCAGTATTGGTGATTGGTTTATGGACAGATATAAGATAAAGAAGCAGGTATATGTACACAATGTGATAAAGTAATGAGATCTGATTTCTACCTACAAGCTCAACCCATTTTATTAGGTTGTGGCTTCAAAACACAAAGTCAGGTAATTGATATACACAAATAAACCTTTAAAAAGCAAATATCCATACATTTTATAACACATTAAGGGAAAAACTATTTCATAGTATACTGTCCCTTTAACCCCTTAAAGACACACGTCGTACAGGGTACGTCTTACACAAACTGGTCTTTAAAGACCAGCGATGTACCCTGTACGTCGTCCGGGGTTTCAAGCAGCTGGAAGTGATCCCAATTGCTTCCAACCACTTTCAAGGTATTGCCATGATGCCTCAACATTGAGACATCACTGCAATACCTTTTTTTGCACACCGATGCAGAGAGAGCCACTCTGTGGCCCTCTCTGCATCAGCCAGCGATGATGCCGATCGTTGGTGGGTGGAAGCCATTGCAGGGAGGCGGGTGGGCTGCCCATCGCTGGGAAACTTCTGTTCCGGCCAGCAGTTGTTACTGTCGGGTGCGCGCGGGAGGTGAGGGGTGGGTGCGATTGCGATCTAGCCACAAAATATGGCAGAGGAAGGGGGGGAATACTTTTTAAAAGGGATCTGGGAGGGGGTAGGGTATGGAGGGGGTGGCAGCTACACTATAGAAAAAGTAGGTTGTAGATTTAAAAAGCCACATTTTGTTTGCAAAGTGGGTACTGGCAGACAGTGGGGGGAGGGTTAGAGAGCTCTTTGGGGGGATCAGGGAGGTTGGGGACTAAGGAGGGATCCTTCACAGCAGAATATATATTTCTCCAACATAGGTGTGTCCGGTCCACGGCGTCATCCTTACTTGTGGGATATTCTCTTCCCCAACAGGAAATGGCAAAGAGCCCAGCAAAGCTGGTCACATGATCCCTCCTAGGCTCCGCCTACCCCAGTCATTCTCTTTGCCGTTGTACAGGCAACATCTCCACGGAGATGGCTTAGAGTTTTTTAGTGTTTAACTGTAGTTTTTATTATTCAATCAAGAGTTTGTTATTTTAAAATAGTGCTGGTATGTACTATTTACTCAGAAACAGAAAAGAGATGAAGATTTCTGTTTGTATGAGGAAAATGATTTTAGCACCGTAACTAAAATCCATGGCTGTTCCACACAGGACTGTTGAGAGCAATTAACTTCAGTTGGGGGAACAGTGTGCAGTCTCTTGCTGCTTGAGGTATGACACATTCTAACAAGACGATGTAATGCTGGAAGCTGTCATTTTTCCCTATGGGATCCGGTAAGCCATGTTTATTACGATGGTAAATAAGGGCTTCACAAGGGCTTATTAAGATTGTAGACTTTTCTGGGCTAAATCGATTCAGTTTTAAAACATATTTAGCTTTGAGGAATCATTTTATCTGGGTTTATTGATATTATAATATCGGCAGGCACTGTATTAGACACCTTATTTCTCTGGGGCTTTCCCAAAGCATAAGCAGAGTCTCATTTTCGCGCCGGTGTGGCGCACTTGTTTTTGAGAGGCATGGCATGCAGTCGCATGTGAGAGGAGCTCTGATACTTAGAAAAGACTTTCTGAAGGCGTCATTTGGTATCGTATTCCCCTTTGGGCTTGGTTGGGTCTCAGCAAAGCAGATACCAGGGACTGTAAAGGGGTTAAAGTGTTAAAACGGCTCCGGTTCCGTTATTTTAAGGGTAAAAGCTTCCAAATTTGGTGTGCAATACTTTTAAGGCTTTAAGACACTGTGGTGAAAATTTGGTGAATTTTGTACAATTCCTTCATGTTTTTTCGCAATTGCAGTAATAAAGTGTGTTCAGTTTAAAATTTAAAGTGACAGTAACGGTTTTATTTTAAAACGTTTTTTGTACTTTATTATCAAGTTTATGCCTGTTTAACATGTCTGAACTACCAGATAGACTGTGTTCTGAATGTGGGGAAGCCAGAATTCCTGTTCATTTAAATAAATGTGATTTATGTGATAATGACAATGATGCCCAAGATGATTCCTCAAGTGAGGGAAGTAAGCATGGTACTGCATCATTCCCTCCTTCGTCTACACGAGTCTTGCCCACTCAGGAGGCCCCTAGTACATCTAGCGCGCCAATACTGCTTACTATGCAACAATTAACGGCTGTAATGGATAATTCTGTCAAAAACATTTTAGCCAAAATGAACCCTTGTCAGCGTAAGCGTGGCTGCTCTGTTTTAGTTACTGAAGAGCATGACGACGCTGATATTAATATCTCTGAAGGGCCCCTAACCCAATCTGAGGGGGCCAGGGAGGTTTTGTCTGAGGGAGAAATTACTGATTCAGGGAACATTTCTCAACAGGCTGAACCTGATGTAATTGCATTTAAATTTAAGTTGGAACATCTCCGCATTCTGCTTAAGGAGGTATTATCCACTCTGGATGATTGTGAAAAGTTGGTCATCCCAGAGAAACTATGTAAAATGGACAAGTTCCTAGAGGTGCCGGAGCTCCCAGAAGCTTTTCCTATACCCAAGCGGGTGGCGGACATTGTTAATAAAGAATGGGAAAGGCCCGGTATTCCTTTCGTCCCTCCCCCCATATTTAAAAAATTGTTTCCTATGGTCGACCCCAGAAAGGACTTATGGCAGACAGTCCCCAAGGTCGAGGGAGCGGTTTCTACTTGAAACAAACGCACCACTATACCCATAGAGGATAGTTGTGCTTTCAAAGATCCTATGGATAAAAAATTAGAAGGTTTGCTTAAAAAGATGTTTGTTCAGCAGGGTTACCTTCTACAACCAATTTCATGCATTGTCCCTGTCACTACAGCCGCATGTTTCTGGTTTGATGAACTGATAAAGGCGCTCGATAGTGATTCTCCCCCTTATGAGGAGATTATGGACAGAATCAATGCTCTCAAATTGGCTAATTCTTTCACCCTAGACGCCACTTTGCAATTGGCTAGGTTGGCGGCTAAGAATTCTGGGTTTGCTATTGTGGCGCGCAGAGCGCTTTGGTTGAAATCTTGGTCGGCTGACGCGTCTTCCAAGAACAAGCTACTAAACATTCCTTTCAAGGGGAAAACGCTGTTTGGCCCTGACTTGAAAGAGATTATCTCGGATATCACTGGGGGTAAGGGCCACGCCCTTCCTCAGGATCGGCCTTTCAAGGCGAAAAATAGACCCAATTTTCGTCCCTTTCGTAAAAACGGACCAGCCCAAAGTGCTACGTCCTCTAAGCAAGAGGGTAATACTTCTCAAGCCAAGCCAGCTTGGAGACCAATGCAAGGCTGGAACAAGGGAAAGCAGGCCAAGAAGCCTGCCACTGCTACCAAGACAGCATGAAATATTGGCCCCCGATCCGGGACCGGATCTGGTGGGGGGCAGACTCTCTCTCTTCGCTCAGGCTTAGGCAAGAGATGTTCTGGATCCTTGGGCGCTAGAAATAGTCTCCCAGGGTTATCTTCTGGAATTCAAGGGACTTCCCCCAAGGGGGAGGTTCCACAGGTCTCAGTTGTCTTCAGACCACATAAAAAGACAGGCGTTCTTACATTGTGTAGAAGACCTGTTAAAAATGGGAGTGATTCATCCTGTTCCACTAAGAGAACAAGGGATGGGGTTCTACTCCAATCTGTTCATAGTTCCCAAAAAAGAGGGAACGTTCAGACCAATCTTAGATCTCAAGATCTTAAACAAGTTTCTCAAGGTTCCATCTTTCAAGATGGAAACCATTCGAACTATTCTTCCTTCCATCCAGGAGGGTCAATTCATGACCACGGTGGATTTAAAGGATGCGTATCTACATATTCCTATCCACAAGGAACATCATCGGTTCCTAAGGTTTGCATTCCTGGACAAACATTACCAGTTCGTGGCGCTTCCTTTCGGATTAGCCACTGCTCCAAGGATTTTCACAAAGGTACTAGGCTCCCTTCTAGCGGTGCTAAGACCAAGGGGCATTGCAGTAGTACCTTACCTGGACGACATTCTGATTCAAGCGTCGTCCCTTCCTCAAGCAAAGGCTCACACGGACATTGTCCTGGCCTTTCTCAGATCTCACGGCTGGAAAGTGAACGTGGAAAAGAGTTCTCTATCCCCGTCAACAAGGGTTCCCTTCTTGGGAACAATTATAGACTCTTTAGAAATGAGGATCTTTCTAACAGAGGCCAGAAAAACAAAACTTCTAGACTCTTGTCGGATACTTCATTCCGTTCCTCTTCCTTCCATAGCTCAGTGCATGGAAGTGATCGGGTTGATGGTAGCGGCGATGGACATAGTTCCTTTTGCGCGCATTCATCTAAGACCATTACAACTGTGCATGCTCAGTCAGTGGAATGGGGACTATACAGACTTGTCTCCGAAGATACAAGTAAATCAGAGGACCAGAGACTCACTCCGTTGGTGGCTGTCCCTGGACAATCTGTCTCAAGGGATGACGTTCCGCAGACCAGAGTGGGTCATTGTCACGACCGACGCCAGTCTGATGGGCTGGGGCGCGGTCTGGGGATCCCTGAAAGCTCAGGGTCTTTGGTCTCGGGAAGAATCTCTTCTACCGATAAATATTCTGGAACTGAGAGCGATATTCAATGCTCTCAAGGCCTGGCCTCGGCTAGCGAGGACCAAGTTCATACGGTTTCAATCAGACAACATGACAACTGTTGCGTACATCAACCATCAGGGGGGAACAAGGAGTTCCCTAGCGATGGAAGAAGTGACCAAAATCATTCTATGGGCGGAGTCTCACTCCTGCCACCTGTCTGCTATCCACATCCCAGGAGTGGAAAATTGGGAAGCGGATTTTCTGAGTCGTCAGACATTGCATCCGGGGGAGTGGGAACTCCATCCGGAAATCTTTGCCCAAGTCACTCACCTGTGGGGCATTCCAGACATGGATCTGATGGCCTCTCGTCAGAACTTCAAAGTTCCTTGCTACGGGGCCAGATCCAGGGATCCCAAGGCGGCTCTAGTGGATGCACTAGTAGCACCTTGGACCTTCAAACTAGCTTATGTGTTCCCGCCATTTCCTCTCATCCCCAGGCTGGTAGCCAGGATCAATTCAGGAGAGGGCGTCGGTGATCTTGATAGCTCCTGCGTGGCCACGCAGGACTTGGTATGCAGATCTGGTGAATATGTCATCGGCTCCACCTTGGAAGCTACCTTTGAGACGAGACCTTCTTGTTCAGGGTCCGTTCGAACATCCGAATCTGGTTTCACTCCAGCTGACTGCTTGGAGATTGAACGCTTGATTTTATCGAAGCGAGGATTCTCAGATTCTGTTATCGATACTCTTGTTCAGGCCAGAAAGCCTGTAACTAGAAAGATTTACCACAAAATTTGGAAAAAATATATCTGTTGGTGTGAATCTAAAGGATTCCCTTGGGACAAGGTTAAGATTCCTAGGATTCTATCCTTCCTTCAAGAAGGATTGGAAAAAGGATTATCTGCTAGTTCCCTGAAGGGACAGATTTCTGCCTTGTCGGTATTACTTCACAAAAAGCTGGCAGCTGTGCCAGATGTTCAAGCCTTTGTTCAGGCTCTGGTTAGAATCAAGCCTGTTTACAAACCTTTGACTCCTCCTTGGAGTCTCAATTTAGTTCTTTCAGTTCTTCAGGGGGTTCCGTTTGAACCCTTACATTCCGTTGATGTTAAGTTATTATCTTGGAAAGTTTTGTTTTTAGTTGCGATTTCTTCTGCTAGAAGAGTCTCAGAATTATCTGCTCTGCAGTGTTCTCCTCCTTATCTGGTGTTCCATGCAGATAAGGTGGTTTTACGTACTAAACCTGGTTTTCTTCCAAAAGTTGTTTCTAACAAAAACATTAACCAGGAGATTATCGTACCTTCTCTGTGTCCAAAACCAGTTTCAAAGAAGGAACGTTTGTTGCACAATTTGGATGTTGTTCGCGCTCTAAAATTCTATTTAGATGCTACAAAGGATTTTAGACAAACATCTTCCTTGTTTGTTGTTTATTCAGGTAAAAGGAGAGGTCAAAAAGCAACTTCTACCTCTCTCTCTTTTTGGATTAAAAGCATCATCAGATTGGCTTACGAGACTGCCGGACGGCAGCCTCCCGAAAGAATCACAGCTCATTCCACTAGGGCTGTGGCTTCCACATGGGCCTTCAAGAACGAGGCTTCTGTTGATCAGATATGTAGGGCAGCGACTTGGTCTTCACTGCACACTTTTACCAAATTTTACAAGTTTGATACTTTTGCTTCTTCTGAGGCTATTTTTGGGAGAAAGGTTTTGCAAGCCGTGGTGCCTTCCATTTAGGTGACCTGATTTGCTCCCTCCCTTCATCCGTGTCCTAAAGCTTTGGTATTGGTTCCCACAAGTAAGGATGACGCCGTGGACCGGACACACCTATGTTGGAGAAAACAGAATTTATGTTTACCTGATAAATTACTTTCTCCAACGGTGTGTCCGGTCCACGGCCCGCCCTGGTTTTTTAATCAGGTCTGTTAATTTATTTTCTTTAACTACAGTCACCACGGTACCATATGGTTTCTCCTATGCAAATATTCCTCCTTAACGTCGGTCGAATGACTGGGGTAGGCGGAGCCTAGGAGGGATCATGTGACCAGCTTTGCTGGGCTCTTTGCCATTTCCTGTTGGGGAAGAGAATATCCCACAAGTAAGGATGACGCCGTGGACCGGACACACCGTTGGAGAAAGTAATTTATCAGGTAAACATAAATTCTGTTTTTATTTAAAAAATAAAAAGCCTTTTATTTTAGTACTGGCAGACTTATTCAGGGATTCCTGACAGATATTAGTGTTCAAATGTAACTATAGCTAATTTTGAAAAAAAAAATAATGGTTTGGAAATTGCAAAGTGCTACTTGCATTTATTGCCCTATAACTTGCAAAAAAAGCAAAGATCATGTAAACATTGGGTATTTCTAAACTCAGGACAAAATTTAGAAACTATTTAGCATGGGTGTTTTTTGGTGGTTGTAGATGTGCAACAGATTTTGGGGGTAAAAGTTAGAAAAAAGTGTGTGTTTTTTTTTTCTTCACTTTTTTCATCATAATTTATAATTTTTTATTGTAAATTATAAGATATGATTAAAATAATGGTATCTTTAGAAAGTCCATATAATGGCGAGAAAAACGGTATATAATATATGTGGGTACAGTAAATGAGTAAGAGGAAAATTACAGCTAAACACAAACACCGCAGAAATGTAAAAATAGCCCTGTCCTTAAAGGGACAGTACACTGTAAAATAGTTTTTATATGAATGTATTTTCAATGACTTGTTATACCAACTGCAGAGTGTAAAATGTATGAGAAATTGCATTTTTCGGTTTATTTGTGTATATGAAGTAGCTGGTTTTGTGCTTTTAAACCGCAGCCTATTACAATGAGTTGAGCTTCAGGTAATATCATATCTCATTATGTTATCACTTTATGTACACAGACTTGCTTCCTTATCTTATATTTGTCTAGAAAACTAAAGCTCAATACTTAGAGAGAACAATGGAAAATTATAATTTTATTACTTAACTATCATGCCCCCCACTGAGAGTGTAATCTCTTCTGCTGGCTGTGTTTACTTAGGCTATTAAATAGAACATACTCCAGTATAGAAACTTTCCGTATAGGTTGGGATACCACAGGCTAAATCAGCTATTTCAAATGCCAAAATAGGGGTAAAGGAGCTACTTGTAAACAATTTAAAACACTCCAGCAGGTAAAATGAATCATTGGGAACAATTTAAAGGGGAGAATTTTTTTGGGTGAACTGTCCGTTTAAGGGGTTAAGCTTAGCGGACTGGCAGCCAGTAGAGAGGGGTCACGTGTCGTGCTTGCTGGATGGGGAAATAGGACTGAAGAAGAGACTTCAACCAGGAGTGTTTGTGAAGTCCCAGATTTGGATTATACAGTCCAACCACTTGTAATATGTGGATTTATATGGACTTAAAGGGACATAAAATAGGTTGAGATCTCTGCATATCCTAAAAGGGCTAATTAATTAAAAATAGTTTGCATAAAAAATTGTTTAAAAATTATTTAAAAAAAATAAGCAAAATGAATGACATAGTTAAGCTTCCTGGAGTCCCCACTCCACCCCCCACCCCTCTTATCAGTGTTTAGACACAGGCATTATATTTCAACTGAGTTCACAGCTTCTAGGCATGCTCCAGCAGACGATCCCTATGCATTTTTGCAATTCTACCAAAACCATAATAGATATAGATACAGCCATAGAAGGAAATGTGTGGGGGGAGTTAGAGCTTTACAATTCAGAAACTAAAAGAAAGGGTAAATGGCGAGGAACTGCAGTATAAGTTTGCAGGTAAAGTAATTAAAGGGACAGTACACTGTAAAATTGTTTTTATATTAATGAATTTTCAATAACTTCATATACCAGCTGCAGAGTATAAAAAGTATGAGAAATTGTATTTTCAGGTATATTTGTGTATATGAAGTAGCTGGTTTTGTGCTTTTAAACCACAGCCTATTACAATGGGTTGAGCTTCAGGTAATATCATATATCATATTGTTATCACTTTGTGTACACAGACTTGCTTCCTTATCTTATATTTGTCTGGAAAACTAAAGCTCAATACATAGAGAGAACAATGGAAAATTCTAATTGTATTACTTAACTATCCTGCACCCCACTGTGAGTTTAATTTCTTCTGCTGGCTGTGTTTACTTAGGCTATTCAATAGCTCAGACTCCAGTATCAAAACTTTCAGTATAGGTTGGGATACCACAAGCTAAATCAGCTATTTCAAAGGCCAAAATAGGGGTAAAGGAGCTCCTTGTAAACAATTTAATACACTCCAGCAGGTAAAATGGATCATTGGGAAGAATTTAAATGGTAGAACATTTTTGAGTGAACTGTCCCTTTTAAAGTACATATTATTATATTTTATCTCTATCCCAACTTGTTTTATGTCCCTTTAACTCCTTAGGGACCAGAGCACTTTTCCATTTGTTGACCGTTTGAGACCAAGGCTATTTTTACATTTCTGCAGTGTTTGTGTTTTTGTGCGCTGTTTATATACTGTTTTTATCGCCATTAAATGGACTTTCTAAAGATACCATTATTTTCATCATATCTTATAATTTACTATTAAAAAAATTATAAAATATGAGGAAAAAATGGAAAAAAAAACAATTTTTTCAAACTTTGACCCCCAAAATCTGTTGCACATCTACAACCACCAAAAAACACCCATGCTAAATAGTTTCTAAATTTTGTCCTGAGTTTAGAAATACCCAATGTTTACATGTTCTTTGCTTTTTTTCCAAGTTATAGGGCACTAAATAAAAGTAGCACTTTGCTATTTCCAAACCACTTTTTTTTTCAAAATTAGCGCTAGTTACTTTGGGACACTGATATCTGTCAGGAATCCCTGAATATCCTTTAACATGTATATATATTTTTAGAAGACATCCCAAAGTATTGATCTAGGCCCATTTTGGTATATTTCATGCCACCATTTCACCGCCAAATGCGATCAAATAAAAAAAAATGTTCACTTTTTCACAAATTTTTTCACAAACTTTAGGTTTCTCACTGAAATTATTTACAAACAGCTTGTGCAATTATTGCACAAATGGTTTTAAATGCTTCTCTGGGATCCCCTTTGTTCAGAAATAGCAGACATATATGGCTTTTATGTTGCTTTTTGGTAATTAGAAGGCCGCTAAATGCCACTGCGCACCACACGTGTATTATGCGCAGCAGTGAAGGGGTTAATTAGGGAGCATGTAGGGAGCTTGTAGGGTTAATTTTAGCTTTAGTGTAGTGTAGTAAACAACCCCAAGTATTGATCTAGGCCCATTTTGGTATATTTCATGCCACCATTTCACCGCCAAATGCGATCAAATTAAAAAAAACTTTAAATATTTCACAATTTTAGGTTTCTCACTGAAATTATTTACAAACAGCTTGTGCAATTATGGCACAAATTGTTGTAAATGCTTCTCTGGGATCCCCTTTGTTCAGAAATAGCAGACATATATGGCTTTGGCGTTGCTTTTTGGTAGTTAGAAGGTCGCTAAATGCCGCTGCGCATCACACGTATATTATGTCTAGCAGTGAAGGAGTTAATTAGGTAGCTTGTAGGGAGCTTGCAGGGTTAATTTTAGCTTTAGTGTAGAGATCAGCCTCCCACCTGACACATCCCACCCCCTGATCCCTCCCAAACAGCTCACTTCCCTCCCCCACCCCACAATTGTCCCCGCCATCTTACGTACTGGCAGAAAATCTGCCAGTACTAAAATAAAAGTTTTAGGTTTTTAAAAAAAAATAAAAAATGATTCTTCTGCTGTGTAGGACCCCCCTTAACCCCCAAACAGCTCTTTAACCCCCCCCTCTGCCTTTATTGGGCACCATATTGGGTACTGGCAGCTGTCTGCCAGTACCCAGTTTGAAAAATAATAATGTATTTTATTTTTTTAAATATTTTATTTATTTCTGTAGTGTAGCTGTCCCCCCCTTAACATCCAACCCCCCACCCTCTCCCAGATGCATTGATTTCAAAATCCCACCCTCCCCAGTCCTCTCTCCCACCCTCCAGATCTACAGCATATTAATGCTGTTTTGATAGACATCACGCGCGCGTGCACGCACGCGCACTAGATCCCTCCCCCCTCCTCCACCAATAACTGCCCACCCGCCTCCCTGGATGAGCTCCCACCCACCAACGATAACGGCCATCGGTAGCCGATGCAGAGAGGGCCACAGAGTGGCTCTCTCTGCATCGGATGGCTAAAAACAGTTATTGCAGGATGCCTCAATATTGAGGCATCACTGCAATAACATGAAAGCAGCTGGAAGCCATCAGGATCGCTTCCACTGCTTTCAAAGACCAACGACGTATGGGGTACGTCCTTGGTCATTAACTGCATTTTTTTGCAGGACGTACCCCATACGTCGTTGGTCGTTAAGGGGTTAATTATATGTTTGCCAATACAGTTGCTTGGAGCAAATATGTAATACATTTTTCATAATATTTTGTTTATTTAATATTTTATTAGAGAATTTTTTTCCTTTCTTTTTGCTGCATTATGGTGTTTTTAGCTTTATTGCAAGAAACTGCAATAACACTAATCTTTATCATGTCACTAAAAATTTAGTGATGGTAAATCCTTACGTTTTGAAACACTAGGATTCACCAGTGCATCAAATAACGGGGACTTTCAGACATGAAGTATAAAAATCTTCATGCTAAAAGTTCCTTTATTTGCCTGCAGCTTATGCCACACTGAGCGCCTCAGGCTATCCACGGCAGAACGCTATTTTATCAATGAGGTGATTGTCATGAGATGCAGGACACAGCATAGAAGGTACAACACTTTTTTTTTATTGCAGAGCATAGAAGTAAACAGCTTGTACAACACATCTAATTTAGTTACTGCGACAGACTATAACGGCTATAAGCCCCACCCCCATTCGGTGACGTCACCTCCCACTCATCACATCTTCCTCTTTTTCAAAGGACAAAGCGTACATTTTTTGTTTAGTGTACAACAAATAAACAAGTTTAAGAGAATATATATGAACAACAAAAAATACAATCCTGACTTGAACATCGGGGTAGACTACCCTAGTCCACAATCACCATGGGATTATTCTGCCCATTCTTCTGGTCACTGCTCTAACTACAGTGCTAATCCCGGTAGCGGGCTGGAAGTTTCACAACTCTTCCACTTGACGTCATTTTACATGAACTGTCCTGTGATACAGAAGAAGGTGATTGAGAGTCTGCTGGAAGCAAAGAAGTATCCCCACTGTGGTCTTGCTGAGGGAAAGGTTCCCCTTTTAAAACAGGGGATCCCACCGGCTGTGGGTCTAAAGCATCAAGTCCCAAACTCTCAGGTACTGGCTGAAAATGTCTCCTATTTCGATGTGTGACTGTCCCTCCTTTAGTAAGGACTACATAAGACTTTGGTTCTAGAGAGCATCTTCTATTTCTTCTCATCATCCAGCTTAGCTCTGACATTTTGGCCCACATTCAGCTCCTGCAAGGGCCTCACAGAGTTTTTTCTGTCGTAGAAGAATCGGTAGCCCCTTTTTGTCTCTTCATCCCTCCTAAGGACCTCGTCCCGAGGAACAGAGTGGGCTGGTTGGAAAACTCCCACAGAGGGTAGTGTAGTGCGGATCTGCCATCCTAGCATTAACTGTGCCGGGCTAAAGCCTGTGCCTTGGATGGGAGTCGGCCCTATAGGCCAAGAGAGCTAGGTACGGATCAGATTGCTTCAAAATGAACTTTGTTGTTTGAACTGCCCTTTCAACCATTCCATTGGCCTGCTGGTAATGTGGACTTGACGTTAAATGGAAAAAGGATCATATTCACTCCTGAAGGAACTGAACTCCATGGAAGCAAACTGGCTTGACTTGTGATCTCATTCAAGGGTGCAATCTCCAAATACCTGGAATAGTAGTCAATTACGACTAGGTACTTTTCCCATGCAGTTCGCACAAATCTGCAGCTATTTTCTGCCATGGGCCTGCAGGCAGCGGGGTAGAAATTAAGGGCTCCCTTCACTGAGTCGGCCGACGTTCCCGACAAAAGGCACATCTTGACACGTGGCTTGCGATGTCGGAACTGATCCCAGGCCGCCATACCGCCGTAGCTGCCCCTTCTCTGCACTTTGTAATGCCTAAGTGGCCATCATGAATCCTGCTTAACATCTCCTGCCGCATGCTAACATGAATGACAATGCGGTCTTGGAACAGCACTAACCCATCCAGCTCTGTGAGCTTTGACCTCTCTGACTGGTAAGAACTTAAAGACATCCAGGCTGCCCGGCTCTCGAGCCAACCTTCTTTAATGTACTTAATAACTTTTTGAAGGTCTGTATCTAAACGTGTCTCCTTTCTTTTTTACTCTAGCTTTCCTGACAAAATGGATTTAGATGCCAGAACTGAATCCACATACACTTTCACATCTGATTCCGTTGAAGATTCTTAAGCAGCAGCCAGCGGGAGCCTGGAAAGTGTATCTGCCACTACCAGTTGTTTCACCGGCACATGCACTGCCTGAACGGTGAACCTAAGCAGCCTCATCAGAAGTCTCTGGCATCTTAGGGGTGTTTTGTCAATATCATAGGAGTAGTTTAGAGGGACTAGCGGTTTATGGTCAGTCTCCAGACTAAATTTCTGTAAACCCACTAGGTAACACTGGAAGCCCTCACCAGCCCAAAGTGCAGCCAGGCACTCTTTCTCAATTTTAGCGTATTTCGACTCGGCAACAGGAGGGCTTCCCCTATAGTTATTATTATTATTATTATTATTATTATTATTATTATTATTATTAATAATAATAGCAATAATAATAATATCGGTTATTTGTAGAGCGCCAACAGATTCCGCAGCACTATACTAGCCCATAACTTCTCGCATCAGCACTAACCACAGTCCTTTTAGAAGGGTCGTAGAACGCTAACAATGGGGCAGAAGCTTCTTCTTGTGGAGGACCCCAAACCCAGGCAACATCTTTCTTCAACAACTCTGATAGGGTGTAATACTGTGGATAAATCTGGAAGGAACCTGCCCACATAATTCACAAGGCCCAATATTTGTCTCAGCTCGTGTACATCAGAAGGACTTTTCATCTGTTCAATAGCAAGGATTTTATCGGGGTCCGGCTTGATGCCATCTCCATTGATGATATGCCCAGAGTAACATAACTCAGATTTTCTAAAATGGCATTTCTCTTTATTCAATTTCAACCCGGATTCTCTAATAGTCTGCAGCACACAGCTCAATTGCTGTTCATGTTCTCCGTATGTAGACACATGCACTAAAATGTTGTCCATGACGACTGCCGTGCCCTTGTGGTCCCTTAAGAGGGAACTTATCTCTCTTTGAAAGATTTCAGGAGCAGAGGATATCCCAAAGGGGAGTCTGCAGAAGCAAAACCGACCTACCGGTGTAATGAAGGCAGTCATTTTGCGGCACTGTGAATCTAGAGGCATCTACCAGAAGCCGATGGAAGCATCCAGTGTAGAGAAGAACGTCGCTCCAGCCAGTTTCGGAGCTATGTCTTCAAGCGTCGGCAGCACATCTCTCTCTCTCTCACACTCGCGCTCTCTCTCTCTCTCTCTCTCTCTCGCTCTCTCTCTCTCTCTCTCTCTCTCTCTCTCACACTGTCTCTCACACTCTCTCTCATACTCTCTCTTTCACGCTCTTTCTCATAGGACTGCATTACTTTTAAGCGATATTCGGACTAGGTTGCAATTCAGTAGGCACAATTCACCAAACATGTCTTCCAAAATCTCATTCACTCAGGCGACAAGGCCCAAACTACAGGCTGCTTTCCTGCTCAATAGGTTAACACACTGACCTCTAATTACGTGTACCCACATGGTGAATTTCCTCTGCTTGTACTCGCAGCTGGCAAGAATTTTCCATGCACAATCGATGAAGCCACCAGGACTATGAACGTTCGTTGTAACTTTCACCTGCTGAGGCTGTCGAGGCAGTTTTATGAATACTGAAAGGGACATTACAGTAATGTCTGATTCTGTGTCAATCTTAAAGGCAACCTTGGCTCCCATTACAGTAAGTGTAACCCGCCAATCTTCGTCTGAACCAGACCGTTCAACAACAGACCCTACAAAGGACACTTCTTGAGCCTCCTGGTCACTATCCACCTGCACCTCCTTAATGTATTCAGTTTTACACGCCACTTCAAAATGGCCCATTCCGTTACACTTTCTACATCTTTTATCTTTAGCGGGGCATATGACATTCTGATCATGGGTACAGTTACTCCGTGTGCAGCGAGCCTGCTGCGCCCATCCACTTCTGGGTCTATCTGTTGCCCTTGGTCTACCACTCACACACTGTCCCTTTCACCTGCAGCTCTCCTGAACTGCTGCACCTCATCCACAATATTCTCAGACCTCAGATCAGCACTTTCCTTTTTCACCATTTCACTCTGGCGTGCCATCCTAATAGCCCCATCTAATGTTAATTCAGCCTTCAACTGTAGCTTCAGTGAGACCTCAGCATCTGCAATTCCTATAACTATTCTGTCTCTGATTTGCTCTTCTTTAGCAACACCAAACTCACAGAATTCAGCTAGTTCATACAGGCTGCGCACAAATGACTCCACAGATTCTCCCACACGCTGATTACGTTTGTGAAAACAAGCTCTCTCATGAATCACATTTCTTTTGGGCACAAAGTGAGCACTGAGATTGTTCATAACTATTTCAAAGTCAAATTCTTCCTCTTCTTGCAATGTAAAGGCATTAAACACTGGCTCCACATCTTTCCCTATAGAGTATAAAAGAAAATTAACTTGTACTTCACCACTCTCCTTGTCCAGCTTAGAAGCAATCCTGAAGCATTGAAACCGCTGACGCCATGTGGGCCAAGCTGCAGGCTGAGAAATATCAAAAGGCTCCGGTGGGGTAAACTTCGACATCGTCATTACTCAGGAAACAGAAGCGCAGGCAAGTACTTCTGACACCATGTCATGAGATGCAGGACACAGCATAGAAGGTGCAACGCTATTTTATTGCAGAGCATAGAAGTAAACGGCTTGTACAACACATCTAACTTAGTAACTGCGACATAGACTATAACGGCTATAAGACCCGCCGCCGTCCGGTGACGCCGCCTTCCCCTCTTATCACAGTGATATTAGCCAATAGCGTTCTAGCCATCTGGCATAATGCCTCATCTCACAGTCTGCCGTGGGAGGCCTGAGGCGCTCAGCGTGGCATAAGGTGCAGGCAAATAAAGGAACTTTTGAGTATGAAGTTGTTTATACTTCATGACTGAATGTGTTTTTTATTTGTAGCGATTGTAAATCCTAGCATTTTTTTAAACTCTAGAATTTACCATCACTTTAAGGGGCAGTGATTCTAGTTTAAACATGTCACATATGCCTAAAAGAAAATAATTGGTCTCAATAGTTAAAGGGACTTTATACACTAGACTTTTCTTTGCATAAATGTATTTTAGATTATTCATTCATATAGCCCATGCCCATACAGGTTTTTTTTTTTATATAGTTTTGCTTATATTTAAATAACATTGCTCTGATATTTCAGACTCCTAACCAAGCCCTAAAGTTTTAGGAGAATACCGACTTATATCTACTCCAGCTTGCTCTTGTTTGTTTAAAGAGTCTTTTTATATGCGGGGGAGGGGTGTGTGTCTGAAATTTTCCACTTGTAGTGGGTGTTCCAGTTACCTTTTTAACAGAGATAAACTGGGAGCTTAAAGTGAATGTCAATTCAGATGAATCGGTGCCCGGTTTTTAATAATCCTATTAAAAACAAGGCACTTTATTTATAAAAATTTACATTTCACTAGTTTTTTTCAAATACTTGCCTTTTAATCTTCACAGCCGCTCCAGCGATTCACCCGGCCGTCGGAAGCCTCTTCATACATCAGAAATGATGAATCCGGCTTCCTCCAATTGCGGCTTCCCCCCCCAGGGGACTCTTGACTTGAGGAAACGCTGTGATTGGAGGAAGCTGGATTCGTAATTTTGGCCCGCGAAGAGGGCTTGCGACGGGCGGATGAAGCGATGCAGCGGCTGTCAGGATTAAAAGGTAAGTATTTGAAGAAAACGAGTGAAATGTAAATTTTGATGAATTAAAGTTCCCTTGTTTTTAACCCCTTAGTGACCAACGACGTATGGGGTACGTCCTGCAAAAAAATGCAGTTAATGACCAAGGACGTACCCCATACGTCGTTGGTCTTTGAAAGCAGTGGAAGCGATCCTGATAGCTTCCAGCTGCTTTCATGTTATTGCAGTGATGCCTCAATATTGAGGCATCCTGCAATAACTGTTTTTAGCCATCCGATGCAGAGAGAGCCACTCTGTGGCCCTCTCTGCATCGGCTACCGATGGCCGTTATGGTTGGTGGGTGGGAGCTCATCCAGGGAGGCGGGTGGGAAGTTATTGGTGGAGGAGGGATCTAGTGCGGGTGCGTGCGCGTGCACGGGCGCGCGCACGAGATGTCTATCAAAACAGCATCAATATGCTGTAGATCTGGAGGGTGGGAGAGAGGACTGGGGAGGGTGGGATTTTGAAATCAAGGCATCAGGGAGAGGGTGGGGGGTTGGATGTTGAGGGGGGGGCAGCTACACTACAGAAATAAATAAAATATTTAAAAAAATAAAAAAAATAAAATACATTATTATTTTTCAAACTGGGTACTGGCAGACAGCTGCCAGTACCCAATATGGTGCCCAATAAAGGCAGAGGGGGGGGGGGGGTTAAAGAGCTGTTTGAGGGGGGATGAGGGAGGTTGGGGGCTAAGGGGGGTCCTACACAGCAGAAGAATTTTTTTTTTTTTTTTAAAAAACCTAAAACTTTTATTTTAGTACTGGCAGATTTTCTGCCAGTACTTAAGATGGCGGGGACAATTGTGGGGTGGGGGAGGGAAGTGAGCTGTTTGGGAGGGATCAGGGGGTGGGATGTGTCAGGTGGGAGGCTGATCTCTACACTAAAGCTAAAATTAACCCTGCAAGCTCCCTACAAGCTACCTAATTAACTCCTTCACTGCTAGACATAATATACGTGTGATGCGCAGCGGCATTTAGCGACCTTCTAACTACCAAAAAGCAACGCCAAAGCCATATATGTCTGCTATTTCTGAACAAAGGGGATCCCAGAGAAGCATTTACAACAATTTGTGCCATAATTGCACAAGCTGTTTGTAAATAATTTCAGTGAGAAACCTAAAATTGTAAAATATTTAAAGTTTTTTTTAATTTGATCGCATTTGGCGGTGAAATGGTGGCATGAAATATACCAAAATGGGCCTAGATCTATACTTGGGGTTGTTTACTACTCTACACTAAAGCTAAAATTAACCCTACAAGCTCCCTACATGCTCCCTAATTAACCCCCTCACTGCTGCGCATAATACACGTGTGGTGCGCAGTGGCATTTAGCGGCCTTCTAATTACCAAAAAGCAACGTAAAAGCCATATATGTCTGCTATTTCTGAACAAAGGGGATCCCAGAGAAGCATTTAAAACCATTTGTGCAATAATTGCACAAGCTGTTTGTAAATAATTTCAGTGAGAAACCTAAAGTTTGTGAAAAAATTTGTGAAAAAGTGAACATTTTTTTTTATTTGATCGCATTTGGCGGTGAAATGGTGGCATGAAATATACCAAAATGGGCCTAGATCAATACTTTGGGATGTCTTCTAAAAATATATATATATACATGTTAAAGGATATTCAGGGATTCCTGACAGATATCAGTGTCCCAATGTAACTAGCGCTAATTTTGAAAAAAAGTGGTTTGGAAATAGCAAAGTGCTACTTTTATTTAGTGCCCTATAACTTGCAAAAAAAGCAAAGAACATGTAAACATTGGGTATTTCTAAACTCAGGACAAAATTTAGAAACTATTTAGCATGGGCGTTTTTTGGTGGTTGTAGATGTGCAACAGATTTTGGGGGTCAAAGTTTGAAAAAATTGTTTTTTTTTCCATTTTTTCCTCATATTTTATAATTTTTTTTAATAGTAAATTATAAGATATCATGAAAATAATGGTATCTTTAGAAAGTCCATTTAATGGCGAGAAAAACGGTATATAATATGTGTGGGTACAGTAAATGAGTAAGAGGAAAATTACAGCTAAACACAAACACCGCAGAAATGTAAAAATAGCCTTGGTCCCAAACGGTCAACAAATAGAAAAGTGCTCTGGTCACTAAGGGGTTAATAGGATTATTAAAAACCGGGCATCAATTCATCTAAATTGACATTCACTTTAAAGTAAGTTGTTAAACGGTTTTATACTGTATTTTCTCCAACATAGGTGTGTCCGGTCCACGGCGTCATCCTTACTTGTGGGATATTCTCTTCCCCAACAGGAAATGGCAAAGAGCCCAGCAAAGCTGGTCACATGATCCCTCCTAGGCTCCGCCTACCCCAGTCATTCTCTTTGCCGTTGTACAGGCAACATCTCCACGGAGATGGCTTAGAGTTTTTTAGTGTTTAACTGTAGTTTTTATTATTCAATCAAGAGTTTGTTATTTTGAAATAGTGCTGGTATGTACTATTTACTCAGAAACAGAAAAGAGATGAAGATTTCTGTTTGTATGAGGAAAATGATTTTAGCAACCGTAACTAAAATCCATGGCTGTTCCACACAGGACTGTTGAGAGCAATTAACTTCAGTTGGGGGAACAGTGTGCAGTCTCTTGCTGCTTGAGGTATGACACATTCTAACAAGACGATGTAATGCTGGAAGCTGTCATTTTCCCTATGGGATCCGGTAAGCCATGTTTATTACGATTGTAAATAAGGGCTTCACAAGGGCTTATTAAGACTGTAGACTTTTCTGGGCTAAATCGATTCGTTATTTACACATATTTAGCCTTGAGGAATCATTTTATCTGGGTATTTTGATATAATAATATCGGCAGGCACTGTATTAGACACCTTATTTCTTAGGGGCTTTCCCAAAGCATAAACAGAGCCTCATTTTCGCGCCGGTGTGGCGCACTTGTTTTTGAGAGGCATGGCATGCAGTCGCATGTGAGAGGAGCTCTGATACTTAGAAAAGACTTTCTGAAGGCGTCATTTGGTATCGTATTCCCCTTTGGGTTTGGTTGGGTCTCAGCAAAGCAGATACCAGGGACTGTAAAGGGGTTAAAGTTTTAAAACGGCTCCGGTTCCGTTATTTTAAGGGTTAAAGCTTCCAAATTTGGTGTGCAATACTTTTAAGGCTTTAAGACACTGTGGTGAAAATTTGGTGAATTTTGAACAATTCCTTCATGTTTTTTCGCAATTGCAGTAATAAAGTGTGTTCAGTTTAAAATTTAAAGTGACAGTAACGGTTTTATTTTAAAACGTTTTTTGTACTTTATTATCAAGTTTATGCCTGTTTAACATGTCTGAACTACCAGATAGACTGTGTTCTGAATGTGGGGAAGCCAGAATTCCTATTCATTTAAATAAATGTGATTTATGTGATAATGACAATGATGCCCAAGATGATTCCTCAAGTGAGGGGAGTAAGCATGGTACTGCATCATTCCCTCCTTCGTCTACACGAGTCTTGCCCACTCAGGAGGCCCCTAGTACATCTAGCGCGCCAATTCTCCTTACTATGCAACAATTAACGGCTGTAATGGATAATTCTGTCAAAAACATTTTAGCCAAAATGAACCCTTATCAGCGTAAGCGTGGCTGCTCTGTTTTAGTTACTGAAGAGCATGACGACGCTGATATTAATATCTCTGAAGGGCCCCTAACCCAATCTGAGGGGGCCAGGGAGGTTTTGTCTGAGGGAGAAATTACTGATTCAGGGAACATTTCTCAACAGGCTGAACCTGATGTGATTGCATTTAAATTTAAGTTGGAACATCTCCGCATTTTGCTTAAGGAGGTATTATCCACTCTGGATGATTGTGAAAAGTTGGTCATCCCAGAGAAACTATGTAAAATGGACAAGTTCCTAGAGGTGCCGGGGCTCCCAGAAGCTTTTCCTATACCCAAGCGGGTGGCGGACATTGTTAATAAAGAATGGGAAAGGCCCAGTATTCCTTTCATCCCTCCCCCCATATTTAAAAAATTGTTTCCTATGGTCGACCCCAGAAAGGACTTATGGCAGACAGTCCCCAAGGTCGAGGGAGCGGTCTCTACTTTAAACAAACGCACCACTATACCCATAGAGGATAGTTGTGCTTTCAAAGATCCTATGGATAAAAAATTAGAAGGTTTGCTTAAAAAGATGTTTGTTCAGCAGGGTTACCTTCTACAACCAATTTCATGCATTGTCCCTGTCACTACAGCCGCATGTTTCTGGTTTGATGAACTGATAAAGGCGCTCGATAGTGATTCTCCTCCTTATGAGGAGATTATGGACAGAATCAATGCTCTCAAATTGGCTAATTCTTTCACCCTAGATGCCACTTTGCAATTGACTAGGTTAGCGGCTAAGAATTCTGGGTTTGCTATTGTGGCGCGCAGAGCGCTTTGGTTGAAATCTTGGTCGGCTGATGCGTCTTCCAAGAACAAGCTACTAAACATTCCTTTCAAGGGGAAAACGCTGTTTGGCCCTGACTTGAAAGAGATTATCTCTGATATCACTGGGGGTAAGGGCCACGCCCTTCCTCAGGATCGGCCTTTCAAGGCAAAAAATAGACCTAATTTTCGTCCCTTTCGTAAAAACGGACCAGCCCAAAGTGCTACGTCCTCTAAGCAAGAGGGTAATACTTCTCAAGCCAAGCCAGCTTGGAGACCAATGCAAGGCTGGAACAAGGGAAAGCAGGCCAAGAAACCTGCCACTGCTACCAAGACAGCATGAAATATTGGCCCCCGATCCGGGACCGGATCTGGTGGGGGGCAGGCTCTCTCTCTTCGCTCAGGCTTGGGCAAGAGATGTTCTGGATCCTTGGGCGCTAGAAATAGTCTCCCAGGGTTATCTTCTGGAATTCAAGGGACTTCCCCCAAGGGGGAGGTTCCACAGGTCTCAGTTGTCTTCAGACCACATAAAGAGACAGGCGTTCTTACATTGTGTAGAAGACCTGTTAAAAATGGGAGTGATTCATCCTGTTCCATTAAGGGAACAAGGGATGGGGTTCTACTCCAATCTGTTCATAGTTCCCAAAAAAGAGGGAACGTTCAGACCAATCTTAGATCTCAAGATCTTAAACAAGTTTCTCAAGGTTCCATCGTTCAAGATGGAAACCATTCGAACTATTCTTCCTTCCATCCAGGAAGGTCAATTCATGACCACGGTGGATTTAAAGGATGCGTATCTACATATTCCTATCCACAAGGAACATCATCGGTTCCTAAGGTTCGCATTCCTGGACAAACATTACCAGTTCGTGGCGCTTCCTTTCGGATTAGCCACTGCTCCAAGGATTTTCACAAAGGTACTAGGGTCCCTTCTAGCGGTGCTAAGACCAAGGGGCATTGCAGTAGTACCTTACCTGGACGACATTCTGATTCAAGCGTCGTCCCTTCCTCAAGCAAAGGCTCACACGGACATCGTCCTGGCCTTTCTCAGATCTCACGGCTGGAAAGTGAACGTGGAAAAGAGTTCTCTATCCCCGTCAACAAGGGTTCCCTTCTTGGGAACAATTATAGACTCCTTAGAAATGAGGATTTTTCTAACAGAGGCCAGAAAAACAAAACTTCTAGACTCTTGTCGGATACTTCATTCCGTTCCTCTTCCTTCCATAGCTCAGTGCATGGAAGTGATCGGGTTGATGGTAGCGGCAATGGACATAGTTCCTTTTGCGCGCATTCATCTAAGACCATTACAACTGTGCATGCTCAGTCAGTGGAATGGGGACTATACAGACTTGTCTCCGAAGATACAAGTAAATCAGAGGACCAGAGACTCACTCCGTTGGTGGCTGTCCCTGGACAACCTGTCACAAGGGATGACATTCCGCAGACCGGAGTGGGTCATTGTCACGACCGACGCCAGTCTGATGGGCTGGGGCGCGGTCTGGGGATCCCTGAAAGCTCAGGGTCTTTGGTCTCGGGAAGAATCTCTTCTACCGATAAATATTCTGGAACTGAGAGCGATATTCAATGCTCTCAAGGCTTGGCCTCAGCTAGCGAGGACCAAGTTCATACGGTTTCAATCAGACAACATGACGACTGTTGCGTACATCAACCATCAGGGGGGAACAAGGAGTTCCCTAGCGATGGAAGAAGTGACCAAAATCATTCTATGGGCGGAGTCTCACTCCTGCCACCTGTCTGCTATCCACATCCCAGGAGTGGAAAATTGGGAAGCGGATTTTCTGAGTCGTCAGACATTGCATCCGGGGGAGTGGGAACTCCATCCGGAAATCTTTGCCCAAGTCACTCAGCTGTGGGGCATTCCAGACATGGATCTAATGGCCTCTCGTCAGAACTTCAAAGTTCCTTGCTACGGGTCCAGATCCAGGGATCCCAAGGCGGCTCTAGTGGATGCACTAGTAGCACCTTGGACCTTCAAACTAGCTTATGTGTTCCCGCCGTTTCCTCTCATCCCCAGGCTGGTAGCCAGGATCAATCTGGAGAGGGCGTCGGTGATCTTGATAGCTCCTGCGTGGCCACGCAGGACTTGGTATGCAGATCTGGTGAATATGTCATCGGCTCCACCTTGGAAGCTACCTTTGAGACGAGACCTTCTTGTTCAGGGTCCGTTCGAACATCCGAATCTGGTTTCACTCCAGCTGACTGCTTGGAGATTGAACGCTTGATTTTATCGAAGCGAGGATTCTCAGATTCTGTTATCGATACTCTTGTTCAGGCCAGAAAGCCTGTAACTAGAAAGATTTACCACAAGATTTGGAAAAAATATATCTGTTGGTGTGAATCTAAAGGATTCCCTTGGGACAAGGTTAAGATTCCTAGGATTCTATCCTTCCTTCAAGAAGGATTGGAAAAAGGATTATCTGCAAGTTCCCTGAAGGGACAGATTTCCGCCTTGTCGGTGTTACTTCACAAAAAGCTGGCAGCTGTGCCAGATGTTCAAGCCTTTGTTCAGGCTCTGGTTAGAATCAAGCCTGTTTACAAACCTTTGACTCCTCCTTGGAGTCTCAATTTAGTTCTTTCAGTTCTTCAGGGGGTTCCGTTTGAACCCTTGCATTCCGTTGATATTAAATTATTATCTTGGAAAGTTTTGTTTTTGGTGGCAATTTCTTCTGCTAGAAGAGTTTCAGAATTATCTGCTCTGCAGTGTTCTCCTCCTTATCTGGTGTTCCATGCAGATAAGGTGGTTTTGCGTACTAAACCTGGTTTTCTTCCGAAAGTTGTTTCTAACAAAAACATTAACCAGGAGATTATCGTACCTTCTCTGTGTCCGAAACCAGCTTCAAAGAAGGAACGTTTGTTGCACAATTTGGATGTTGTTCGCGCTCTAAAATTCTATTTAGATGCTACAAAGGATTTTAGACAAACATCTTCCTTGTTTGTTGTTTATTCCGGTAAAAGGAGAGGTCAAAAAGCAACTTCTACCTCTCTCTCTTTTTGGATTAAAAGCATCATCAGATTGGCTTACGAGACTGCCGGACGGCAGCCTCCCGAAAGAATCACAGCTCATTCCACTAGGGCTGTGGCTTCCACATGGGCCTTCAAGAACGAGGCTTCTGTTGATCAGATATGTAGGGCAGCGACTTGGTCTTCACTGCACACTTTTACCAAATTTTACAAGTTTGATACTTTTGCTTCTTCTGAGGCTATTTTTGGGAGAAAGGTTTTGCAAGCCGTGGTGCCTTCCATTTAGGTGACCTGATTTGCTCCCTCCCTTCATCCGTGTCCTAAAGCTTTGGTATTGGTTCCCACAAGTAAGGATGACGCCGTGGACCGGACACACCTATGTTGGAGAAAACAGAATTTATGTTTACCTGATAAATTACTTTCTCCAACGGTGTGTCCGGTCCACGGCCCGCCCTGGTTTTTTTAATCAGGTCTGATATTTTATTTTCTTTAACTACAGTCACCACGGTACCATATGGTTTCTCCTATGCAAATATTCCTCCTTAACGTCGGTCGAATGACTGGGGTAGGCGGAGCCTAGGAGGGATCATGTGACCAGCTTTGCTGGGCTCTTTGCCATTTCCTGTTGGGGAAGAGAATATCCCATGGACCGGACACACCGTTGGAGAAAGTAATTTATCAGGTAAACATAAATTCTGTTTTTAGATCAGTATCTGTGCATATTATTCTTCATAGAAGTGTCTTTTACATGCAGTTATATGAAAATTGGTGTATACTGTCCCTTTAAGTTAGCATTTAAGAATGTAGATCTATCATCTTTATATTCAGAGAAGTGATTTCATATTCTCTAAAGTGAAACAGGATGACTTGTCTTTTAAAAAGCCAGGAAGTTTTCTCTGCAAGGGATTTTGTTGATGGTATTAAGAAACCAGATAATAACCCAGTCAGAAGCAAGGTTGAATCAGCCGTACTCCTATTTAAATCAATAGAGTAAACTGCAGTTTATTGCTAAGTGCACTAAAGCACCAAAACAATGAAAAGACAATAGTAATAATACATTGTACTAGCAGTATTAGAATGGGAAATGATTCAATAAAGCTGAATTAAAATGATAGTTTAGCAGTGTAGAAAAGTGAGTAAAAGTTTGTGTAAGGAAGTGTATTGGCAGCTTAATGAGACACTAGTATACCTTTTTACAAATGACTTATAATGCAGTGATTCTTAAAGGGACGCGGAAATCAAAATTCAACTTTCAAACCTAGCTTATAATTAATAAAACATTTTTTGAAACTTCACTCCTTTTATTAAGAGCACACTGATGTAGGCTTAGGATCATCAGTCTTGGGCACTAAATGCAAAACAGTGCTGCAATCAATTTTTGCAGCCACTGCTATCATATAGTGCTCAAGACACGTGTATGTATGTTTGTTAAAAAAAAAAAAGCATGAAGCTGGTGTGGTGTCATAACTTTGTGTGGTTTACCATAACATGTAGTTAATATATATATATCTCAATCCAAGAGTACCAGCACTCGCTATTGAATATCAATGTCGGGGTGCTCCCAAAGTATTAAACATGTATAGGTGGTTCAAGTGAACAGAGGCACTCTCCGTATAGTGAAAAGTAGGTGCTTTTATTCTTATCACATTAGAATAAACGTTTTCGGGCTGTGATGCCCGTCATCAGACTCCTGTGATTACAATACACTGTTTGTAATCACAGGAGTCTGATGACGGGCATCACAGCCCGAAAACGTTTATTCTAATGTGATAAGAATAAAAGCACCTACTTTTCACTATACGGAGAGTGCCTCTGTTCACTTGAACTATATATATATATATATATATATATATATATATATATATATATATATATATATATATATATATATAAGTAAAGTAAAGAGTTGTTCACTTCACAGCGCTAATCTCACAAAATATAGTGTACTATTACGGTACACCTTATGTAACAAATATAATTGCGTAAATGTATTTAAACAATGATTCCTAAACTGTGTACATCTCTACAATGTATATATACACTAGGAAAATGATCCTTCTAATTAAATATTAGCTATTGTTGTTTCAATATTGTGTGGATAATAAAGGGAGAATCTTTAGTTCTCAAATATGTTGATCGAGTCTATAACAAGCAGGGTTGTTCTATCTTCAGAAAGTGAACGTTCAGCCTTGCAAGCATGAAATTACAGCAATCCCCAAAATGGTTTCACAGGCTACTCACAATAGGTGACCTCAATCAAATGAGGTAAGGAACGGGCGTTGTTAATGTGTCAGGTCCCAGCACTGATTCTCAAGTAGCGGGCTTATGATCCTAAGCGTTGTCCCTTGAAGATTCTCTGTTTGTCGGGTTCTCCAATGTTGTTGTCCGCAACCGGTCTGGGTATCTTTGATAACTCCAACGTGTTATGTAAAGGGAACAAACACGGCACATAGCATAATACTGTTTTAAAAGTAGTACGAATTTATTTACAGCACAAGAATGATACTCACAAACGAGACCTCAGTTTGTATGAGGTATCAATACAGCATCACACTAAAAGGACCGTCGTCCCACACTATGATAAAAGATTCCACTTCGGTCGTAAGTGGTTTGCATAAAAAAGTCTTTAAGGATGAGCAGCCAGATTCAACACTCAGCCTAAGGTCTCGTTTGTGAGTATCATTCTTGTGCTGTAAATAAATTCGTACTACTTTTAAAACAGTATTATGCTATGTGCCGTGTTTGTTCCCTTTACATAACACGTTGGAGTTATCAAAGATACCCAGACCGGTTGCGGACAACAACATTGGAGAACCCGACAAACAGAGAATCTTCAAGGGACAACGCTTAGGATCATAAGCCCGCTACTTGAGAATCAGTGCTGGGACCTGAAACATTAACAACGCCCGTTCCTTACCTCATTTGATTGAGGTCACCTATTGTGAGTAGCCTGTGAAACCATTTTGGGGATTGCTGTAATTTCATGCTTGCAAGGCTGAACGTTCACTTTCTGAAGATAGAACAACCCTGCTTGTTATAGACTCGATCAACATATTTGAGAACTAAAGATTCTCCCTTTATTATCCACACAATATTGAAACAACAATAGCTAATATTTAATTAGACTGATCATTTTCCTAGTGTATATATACATTGTAGCGATGTACACTGTTTAGGAATCATTGTTTAAATACATTTACGCAATTATATTTGTTACATAAGGTGTACCGTAATAGTACACTATATTTTGTGAGATTAGCGCTGTGAAGTGAACAACTCTTTACTTTACTTATAATAATCCGGTTTGTTCATCTGTAAGGGTAGTGTGACCATACTGCTCTGTTCACCCCAGCAGCTTATCTCGTTTAGGTGTTAATATATTCTTCGCGCCTCCAGTGTGACCTATACCTAGGTACAGCTCACATCACAAAAACCCTTTTCTTCTGATATATATATATATATTTATAAAAATATATCAGATTAGCTTTAATGACTCCATAAGGTACTTGAATATTCTTACTAGCTTTTTAAAATACATTTGTCACCCCCGGACCATGTAGTAATTAGTCTGAAATAGTTTATCATTCAGAAAAAGATTTTTATTCCTCAGCATTTGCTTTTGAGCCTATCCATTCTTGTGATCGTGCTACTACCTACTAAGGGGTAAACTGAATTCACCCGATTCTGTTATGGCTTATGTCTTGGGATATTGAGCCCAACTAGAATGTTTAGTATGAGGGAAGTGATTCTATTTCAGTCCTCAGTGTGCTAGTCTGAGCTTTGACAGAATGAGGCAATATTAATGAGACTGTGTACTAAAACACGCTTGTAGAGTAATTATCTAAACTTAACCTAAGCTGCTTAGCTTCCAGTAATCACTTGTACCAAGATTTTATATAAGCTAATGTCAGAGAGCATTTCTGTTAGTTACACACAAGATTTGGTATCAGTTCATATCCGCCAGTTAGTTATGTTAGTTAAATACGAAGGATCTCAACAGTGCATCACCAATTAGTCTCTGGAGATGTTATTGAAAGGATAAGATACATCTTTATTATGTGCTGAACTAAGAAGATACAGCAGTACTAGTAAAAAGAATTGCTATAGCAATCTGCTGATGAATCCTAGGGTAACTGTTTATGATCACAAACCAGCTGATTATTTCATGGGGTTACATAAGAACACGCTTTACATGGAAGTAACACTAATGCAATTGAGAAATACATACAACACTCAATATATTTATCCTGTCTATGCCACAACTATTAACTGATGTGATCATTTGTTGTTTTGTATCTGCTATAATACATTGTAGCAGTCTTTAATCTCTAGAAGTATAGTTATTGGTTGTGTGAGGACATGAAGATAATGTG
This sequence comes from Bombina bombina, assembly GCF_027579735.1. Taxonomy (NCBI): domain Eukaryota; kingdom Metazoa; phylum Chordata; class Amphibia; order Anura; family Bombinatoridae; genus Bombina; species Bombina bombina. The sequence continues at coordinate 1,081,775,590 of NC_069499.1, read as the reverse complement.
TGTACTGTATAAATTGATCTGTAAATATCACTACCTGTCCTCCTTGCTTTATCATAAGACTGAAGAACAGTCAGATCCAGAACAACCCTTAGAATAGCTTTATCTGGGGAGAATGGGACCAGCACAGGGAGGCTTTCTCTGTAGCAATGGCTAACACTCTCTTCGACTTCTATATAATCACAACACATTCCCTATAGATTGTCAGCTCTGCCATTGCAGGACCTTCCTTAACTCTCAGCCCCCAGGTTCCTGATCCCAGGTAGTTTCTGGGAAATTTAAAAAATATATTATTATTTTCATGTATTGTTGGAATTCCAATATATTTATGTAGTGATATAAACATGGGTACATTATGCTATGGTAACAATTACAAAGACAATTAAAAAAATGAGCTGCAGTGTATTGTGAGTCCCCTTATAAAAACATGGTTTAGAGGACAAGCGAACTTATTAGTTTCCATGCAAAATGGAGTATGAGAGTAACTGATGAGAAAATGGAAAGGTTTTGACAACAGCAGAGTCATAGATGAATGTATGTTGGATGTTAGGTCAACATTTTGAATTTTAATATTTTAGGCTGAACCACTGTTGAGAATGACAGAGAGCTGCAGCAGATCAAGAGAGATGTGAAAGAAAATATCAGAAAGTGATGATTGAATATAAATTAGACGAGCAGTAGGTTGGAGGATATGAGAGGAGAGAGTTGCACTAGTCAAGGTGTGATATATAACAAAAGAGTGTCTTGTTGGATATTGCCACATTTTATAGATGTATGGTTGAAGTAGCAAAAATTAACCATGTACTGGATGTGTGGGAGCAGATGAGACACTCATGCAGAAGGGACAAATCTTTGCTATAATTACAACATAATCAACTGTTCTATTTGAGAGGTAGAATTATGAAATTAAATGGAATGAGGAGGGTTTTGACATGATAAGCTTTAGATAATAAGAAGACCACCAGGATGAGATACCTGAGAGACAGCTATTGACTGGTGTGAGCAAAATATTGGCCTTGTTTCCAAAAGGTAATATGGGGTGTTATCTGCGTAAGACAATAGGAAAAGTCATGGGGCATTATTAAGAAACATAGAGGCGAGTATAGGCTGAAAAGACCAATGTCCCTTGTGCTGCCCTGGAAGAGATAAAGCGATAGAGGATGTGCCAGAAAAGGGTACACTGAAGGTAGTTCTAGATCTAGGAAGAGAACTTGAAGTCTGTCTTTCTGATTGTTGAAGTATTTTAGAGTTTGGAACAGCAGAAGATGGTGGTCAACACAATCAAAGGCTGCATTTAGTTTGAGAAGGATTAACAATGAGTGATGGCATGTAGACTTGACTGTATACAGGTAATTTGTTGCCTTAATGACTGCAGTTTCTATGAAACATTGGGAAGAACTCAAGATTGCAGAGGGTGAATAGTTACATTTGCTGTGAGGAAGTGTGACGAGCCTGTATTCTACTAATCTTTCGAGGAGATATGAGGCAAGGGGGATAAGAAGGATTGAGCAGTAATTTTGAGTGTGAGGCAAAATCGAGAAAAAGGGCATGAAACTCAAAATGAAAATTTCACATACAGCATGCAATTTTTTTAAATTCCAAAGTTCTCTTGGTGTCCTTTTTTCAGTGAGGTTCAGCCATATTCCTCTAACCGCACTGAACAAGGAGTCCACAACTGGTTGCCCCTTTTTTCCTTTAGGACTTCACTGATTTGGCCCAGTGAAGGCTGAAACTATCATCTGGGGTTGCTGTGTTCCTTGTTCAGAGAGGAATTTCCTGGTATTTTGGCGCTGGACTGACCTTAATACGCGGGACCAGTCCTACTATGTGAAAATAATTACTGGGCTAAAAAGAAGCTGCACCCAGGTGGTAAATCACCATAGACTAAGCTAACAAATTATTGAGCTGGTTGTTTGTTCCTTAGACTCACAGTCAGGCTGAGAGTGCACATCTCTCTGCGTATTATAGCCTCTATTTATCAAGGTCTGTCGGAGCTGATCCTACAGTGCGGATCAGGTCCGACAGACCTTGCTGAATACGGCGAGCAATATGCTCGCCGTATTCAGCATTGCACCAGCAGCTCACAAGAGCTGCTGGTGCAACGCCGCCCCCTGCAGACTCGCGGAGCAGGGGGTGTCAATCAACCCGATCGTACTCGACCGGGTTGATTTCCGGCGATGTCTGTCCGCCTGCTCAGAGCAGGCGGACAGGTTATGGAGCAGCAATCTTTGTGACCGCTGCTTCATAACTGCTGTTTCTGGCGAGCCTGCATACGGAGCTTGATAAATATGCCCCTATGTCTCCTCCTTATTGCAAGCAATTGCAAAAATCCCTTTGCATATATCCTGTGGAAAAAAACTGGAGAGCTACCCTGTATCACAGCCACCCTCCCTGTTATTACTGGCCGATTTAACCTGGAACCTTCGCTTCAACTTGGGGGGGAGGTGATATGAGCAATTTGACATATAAAACAAATTAAAAGCAAACACGTTTCAGTCCATAAATGGCCTTTCTTAATACAATTAAATTGTGCAGAATCAGAAAGTGACCCAGAAGATATTTAATTATGTGTAGTAAAAAAAAAATCCCACAAAAAATTCCCAGCAACTTTGCAATGCCTGCTTTTCCTGGAATTTTAAATCTATTTTTTTTTTTTAAAGTTTTTTTTACTTTGCCGTCTGAGAGGCTAGAGGGCATTAAGTAGAATTAGGGATCCTGAACCTGCTTTCTACTTGCTGCACAGTAATAGTAATTGCTTTATATGTGCAGTAGCTATTTTATAAAATTCCCTAATTAGCAAACGTTGCTGTTTAGAATTGTTGCAAACTGACAAGTGAGCTGCATGCGTTGTGTATCAAAGTTTTGCAAATTGCTCTCAAATGTGTTGTAGCACTTTAACATAAACTGTTCCTTATAATTGTATGTAGCAAATTAACATAGTGCCATCATAATAAGGGCCATAACAAATTAATGTCCTTTGTGAATAATAAGATTCGCCCTCAGACTTTAGGCTAAAGACTAACTTAATGTGGCCAGCAACTGCTGACTAGAGAGTGCACGGAATAAGTTATAGGCTTTGAAGTTGTCTTAAATACTCACCAGCTAGTGCCAAATCTCGGGTATATGGATGGTGCTGCAAGCGGATTTCCACTGTTAACTTCTGTGGCGCCTTAAAGGGACAGTCTACACCAGAATTGTTATTGTTTTAAAAGATAGATAATCCCTTGTTTACCCATTCCCTAGTTTTGCATAACCAACACGGTTATATTTATATATTTTTTTACCTCTGTGATTATCTTGTATCTAAGCCTCTGCAGACTGCCCCTTTATTTGTTCTTTTGACAGACTTGCAGTTTAGCCAATCAGTGATGGCTCCCAGGTAACTTCACGTGCACGAGCACAGTGTTATCTATATGAAAAACATGAACTAACACCCTCTAGTGGTGAAAAACCTGTTAAAATACATTTTTAAGAGGCGGCCTTCAAGGTCTAAGAAATTAGCATATGAACCTCCTAAGTTAAGCTTTCAACTAAGAATACCAAGAGAACAAAGAAAAATTGGTGATAAAAGTAAATTGGAAAATTGTTTAAAATTACATGCCCTATCTGAATCATGAAAGTTTTTTTTTTGGACTAGACTGTCCCTTTAATCAAGTGAAAGTCACCTAAACCTAACAACGGCTTGTACTGCCTCGGTAGCACCGTGCTTGTGCTGGGTAGTGGTTGGCTGGCCTTGATGATATAAACTTCTCATGGCCGGGAGACACCTGTCAATCTCCAAAGTATCAATATGCATACAAAAAGTCCAGGAAAATGGGGATTCAATAAAACGTAAATTTTATTAAATTTTCAAGTGTAAAAACACTGCATTGACAATCACGGAAGGCAGCAGACATAGGACAACAAAGTATGCGTTTCGTGCCACTCAAGGCACTTCACCAGGACTAATAAGTACATACTTCCTTTCCTCCATATATACCAAAAAATCAACTCTATGTATACCAAACTGATTTAGCTTATCATACTAAATGGGCATTTATGTATACTTACTTTTAGCCTGTAGCTGTAGTTCAAACTTCAGGGTATAGCTTCTGTCTTGTACATATCGGTTATAATAGTGAATATGGAGTGTTAAAAAAACAAACTTTTTGATGCATATTTTAATTTTTTATGCACATGTAAAAAAGGTATTTGAATGTTCCATTAAAACATCAATTTAAATTTATTTTACATAACAAACAACTATCTGCACTAAAAGACAGTGCTAAATATAATTGCATTATCCAGTCCCCTAATTGCTTGCTTAAAACTTGCAATGTCTAGCTGCAAGTGAAATGTTAGTCCTTTAATTACATAAACTTGTTAGACTCGAATTTCTTCTTTCCTGTTTCTTTTGTTGTAACCTTATTCTGGAAAAATGTCCTGTAGACCTGTGCGTGTTTTGAATATTATTGTAATTGTTGGAATCTTGATGCATTTGTCTTCCTGCACTTCTAACCTAGTACTGAATAAAAGTTTAGCAAGGTGATTTATAAAATATCATTCTGTCTACAAAATCTTTATAAAATCTCCTCTCACTCCTGCCTACTTTGGTGCATGCAAACTCTTCGTACACTTAAGTTCCAATAAAACACGTGGATGGTCTATACAAGTCTGTATGCTTTGTGAATGGCAAATACAGAAACACTGCAGACCAGTAGGTGATCGGGGAAATCAGTAGTTTGATTTATGATCAGACCCCAAATCGTACCCATGCCACTGTCTGTCATATGTGCACTCATATCAGCTCCAGTACTTAAAGAGAAATTAAAGGGCCATTATAGTGATAAAATGGCATGATCTAATTGGTTAGAGAATGGAATGTTATCACTAGTGATGCTGCAAACTCTCACAGTGGGGTAAAACACGCAATACCACTCCTTGACATCAGTGCTATGTGGCTTCTGTGTGTGTGGGGTTAAACGCATAGCTTTGCAGCAATATTGGTCCTTTTATACACAAATTGTAAGCTGCATAACAATGTACCTTCATATCTGAGAAGAATTTTGCAGTGAATAATGCAGTTCTGTTTTGTCTGAGTAGATAGTTTTTTTTTTTTTGTTTTTTTTTTTTTGTTTTTTTTTTATCCCAGAGTAAAAGCACCGTTACTAACCAACCTCTAACTAATACACATCTAGGATTTGAGCATGAATTGTTGATTGCACAATTGCCATTAAAGAATGAGATTTTGGTAGCCCTGCCCTCTTCTCTTCCATTAAAGTTATAGTAAATTATATTGTATGTAAACTGTATGAAGAGAAATATAGTTATAAAATATATTCTTTATACTCTTCCCTTCGCTGCTTCGTTTTGTTTTTCTGTAGTGTAGTCATGTAGAGAGCGGTCCCACCCACACACTACGTAGTACACAAAGCGCTCTCCTGATGATCCTGACTAATGCGGCAAAAGATAGCGCCGCTGTCACTCATGTGTACTTCTGATAGGGAAAAGAGCACATAGGGAACAGCAAGCCGTATGGCTAAACAGATACTTGGGTGCCACTGTAAAACGTCACAAGAAAAAAAAAACTTAAAAAAAAACTGTGGAGCAACGGAGGCTCTCGGAAGATTTGGCATTAAATGAAAACCAATATTAAATATAATGGATTTATAATATAAAATAAATTTTTGGAACAAATTATCATAATTCAAATGTAAATAATGCAAACGTTGAATTGCATTAGCACTAACTGTACTATCACTTTAAGATGGTTAAACACTGATTTAGCTTAGTTAATCTTTTTTTTTTTTAAAGATATATTTAAGCAAACAGATATATCTTAATTTGTATTTTCCATCAAATAGCTAAATATAAATATATATTTATATATACACAATATTATCAACACTTAAACTTTCCAGTATGCCCACTGCTATAGCACAGAATGGTTTCCCATCATGATTGATTTTTGATGCAAATTGATAATCCACCTTGAGAGCAAATGGCTAGAGAAACAAGGTGAATGGGAGGAAAAGTAGGTAAAGTGCCATAAAACATGTTGAGATCTGTGCATATTCTAAAAGGGCTAATTAAGTAAAAAATAGTTTGCATAAAAAAAACATTTAAAAATTGCTGGCAAGTATTTTAACAAATTTTTGCTTATTTTTGAAAATTATTTTACATTGCCATGTTGTCTGGATTAGACAGATCCACCCCCCTTATCAGTGTTTAGCATCAGAAACACCGGCATTGTATTTCCTCGGAGTTCACAGCAGCTTATTTGTTTCTAGGCCGCTCCGGCAGATGAGTGTTAAAGTCTTGTATTCTACCAAAGCAAAGGTGGATATACAGCCATAAAAGGAATTGTGTGGGGGGAGTTAGAACTGTACAATTCAGAAACTTAAAACAAAGGGTCAATGGCGAGGCACTGCAGTTATAAATTTGGAGGTAAAGTAATTCAAGTACATATTATTATATTTTGTCTCTATCCCAACTTGTTTTATGCCCCTTTAGCAGTATTAAAGGGACAGTATACACCAGTTTTCATATAATAGACACTACTATAAAGAATAATATGCACCGATACTGATATATAAATCCAGTAAAAAAAAATACTTTGAAGCTCCCAGTTTAGCACTGTTGATGAGGTTAGGCTGGGACACTCACTGAAATGGGCTGATAAAGCAAGAAAAGAAGAAACTGCCCCCTCATATGCATATGAAAAGACCCATTATACAAACAGGAGTCTGTAGACATCAGTATACATCTATAACTTTGGGACTTGGTTAGGATACTGAAACTCTGAACAATGTTATTTAAAAATAAGCAAAACTATTCATTGTTACAAAAACACTCCCAGATGGGCTACATAAACGGATCATCTACAAAACATTTATGCAAAGAAAAAATCTAGTGTACAATGCTTACGCCACGCCTTCCTATGGGAAAGTGGAACAACTTTTCAAAGGTATTTTTAAGCAAAAGGGCACAAAATGAATGTATTTTTCAACAAACGTTATACTTTCAACAATGAAACATGAAATCCATTTTATTTTCATGATTCAGATCGATTCATGATTCTTTGTTCTCTTGGTATCTTTATTAAAAATCAGTGAGGTAAGCTCAGGAGCGTGCATATGTCTGTAGCACTATATAGAAACAGTTTTGCAAGAATGTTATCTATTTGCACTAGATGGCAACACTGTTTCCTTCCATGTAGTGATCCATCTACCTAGGTATCTCTTCAACAAAGAATAGCATGGGAACAAAGCATATTCGATAATCAAAGTAAATTGGAATGTTCTTTTAAAATTGTATGCTCCTGTCTGAATCACAAAATAGAATTTTTAGGTTTCCTATTCCTTTTTAACAGACCTTTTAAAGTGTCTTTTTTAACATATATTTACTGGATACAGCTAAATATTGGACAAAACAGCTTAAATAACGGACACCTTGCACCCCTATAAAGTGTCCCACTTATGTTTTCTGTTGTTACATTTTTTTTAAACAGAACAGTTGGTACAAAAGGTATTGGTTACATTTGTGGGCACAAAGGGGTTAAAAACATAGACATATAAAAGGATCATATACCAGATATAATCAGCGATAGAAGAGCTGTTTGTGGCTGTCACATAACCTTTTTAATTCTTCAGATCATGCTGATTTCAAGTAGCAGAGCTGTTCATGATTTTTATTTTCTACTTAGCTTGGTGTGGTTTTGTGGTAGTGGGTATGCATAACATTTTGTCAGTTTTAATATTATAAATTATCCACTGTAGTTATGAACTGATAACAATAGATGACACAAAGAGATGCAAATACTACTTTACCTAGCAGCTGTTCAAAAGAAGAAAAATATTAATGAATCTAAATATTGCTGAACACAGTGTACAAAGAAATTGAGTCACTTTAAAAATACAAAAAACACCATTTAAATGTAAAATGTTTAAAGGGACATTCAACACTGCCCACAACAATAATCTATGTTTCTAAACTAAGTATAAAGAGCAAGTTTCAACGTTCCCCCTTTCTCTTACTTACTGCCTTCACTGTTCAATCCTCATCGATAACTTCAAAATTTGTCTCCTAATATGGCTGCTTAACTCCCCCCACTGTGACGTATAGCTTGTCTTCTTCAAACTAGCCGGAAGTTATATCCCATTTCTCCTACTTCAATACCAGCGCGTTCACGGGTGTTAGCACATGCGCGATACAATAGGAACATTAAAAGCGGAACCATAATAACCCAAGTTGTTTCCGTTCCGATTATCTTACTTATAGTACTCCATTACGTAATATAAGCGGAACGGAAACAACTTGGATTATTTTGGTTCCGCTTTTAGTGTTCCTAGTATATTGCGCATGCGCTAACGGCCGTGAACGCGCTTGGATTTCAGTCCGGGGAATGGGCTCTCATTGGCTGCTAGTTTGAGAAAGAAGGCGAAGACGTCACGGTGGGGGGAGTTAGGAAGACATGTTAGGACACCAATTTGGAAGATAACAATGACGATTCAACAGTGAAGGCGGTAAGTAAGAGAAAGGGGGCACCTTGGGGCTTGATCTTTTTATTTAGTTTTGAAACATAGATTAATGTTGTGGGCAGTGTTGAATGTCCCTTTAACATATTTCCTTATTTATTGTGAACTGTAAATTTTCCCATCATGCACCTCTAAGGGCTCGATGATCTAAACCTCACAGTTTCAGACATGTTTTTTCTTGGCCACCCTCTGAGGGCTGCCCTGGAGGAATTATTGTAAAAAAGGGGCAGTCTCTGCAAGTGGCGAGAGGTCTTCTATTGTCTGTAATGAATCTCACTGGAAAGTGACACTAGAGCTTGGAGAGAAGTTAGCAGTGAACAGGGGGGCACTTAAAAAATGAAATCCTACAGTCAATACAAATTGCAGTATGTTGCTTTCTGTGTATTGCATCTTACAATCGCCTATATTTTTGTATGCATGTGTTTTTTTATTAGGGTTATAAGTATTTTCAGTGTTTTGACAAAATCTCATCACCTTTTAGTTTGCGAGAAATAAATTGGAGATCTATAGTGCGAAAATCTTTACAGAATTAAGCTGGGATTAGTGAGACACATTCATATATGCCCATAGAATGCCCATGTTCAGCCCATTTTATGAAAAAAACAATTACAAATTTGTACTTTTATTACAAAATACAAAGCTTAAGTGTTTTTTGCGAATCCAGTGTAACAATTTACACTGTGCATATTTAATATGATTTATTCCGTTGTAATTTGCATAACATTTTTAATAAAATACTATTTTTGGTGAAGAATTTTGTTACGATTTTTGATGCACCTTAAAGTGCCATAAAATATTTTGATTTATGTGCATATTATAAAAAGATCAACTGAGGTAAAAAAGTGTAAAAAAAAAAGCTTATAATATTCTGAATAAAATTTCCACAAATCTGCAAAATTACTTACTTTAGTGTAGCCTGCCCCCCCCCCCCTTTATCGGTGTTCTTCTCCAATCCTTGTGGTATGTAACAAGGTGTTTACGTGAGGATAATTACTTATGCAAGTAAGGGAGGGTTGAGGAGGGACAGCAGCTACTGCTATTGGTTATTGCCAAGAGGCTTGCTTGTTTCCATGGAGATAATGTCACATGCTTTGTGAAAGCTTCAGCATTATACTGTGCACTGCTTTAGTCAGGTGTCGTGTGACTGTGCCCCCGACCGTGCATGGGCATGAGTGAGTTCTGCTGGGGTTAATGGTTGTTTAAACAGAGACCATTTTGCAGGTAATCTTTGGCTGCATTTTATATTTCTTTCCTATGCATAGAGAGTCCACAAAACATTCTAATTACTAGTGGGATATTCACTCCTGGCCAGCAGGAGGCGGCAAAGAGCACACCAGCAAAACTGTTAAGTATCACTTCCCTTACCCATAACCCCCAGTCATTTTCTTTGCCTTGATCACGGGAGGATGGCGACGAAGGAGTCTGAAGATTTTAATCCTTTTAATGGGTACTTTTCCCTGCAAGAAGGATTGGGGCTATGCTGTATCCATGTCAATCTCTTTAGTAAGAGTAATGGTTGCTATTAGCAGTTAGAAGATGGCGCAGTAGTCTTTGCTTAAACTTCTAACATTATTGCTACCTCTATTATAGAAAGCCAAAGTTGTTTACTCTGTTCTTTCTTTTCTATAGGTCCCTGGTAGATATTGTGAAGCTGCCACACCTCAAAAAACAGCTCCTCCCTCACAGAGCAGGATCCACAGGTAAGTGCTTTCTCTTCTAGGTTTGAAGGTACTGGCACTATAGGGGTTAAATCCTTGTGGAAAGTATTTAAATCAGTTTTAGGGGCACTGCTTTAATGTGAAAAGAGGCATTTTTTATTGGGGGCTCAGAGATGGGAGAGTGTATGAAGTGTTTGACAGGTGTTTAGTTTACTTCTTACTTGTTGCATTCACTTTTCAGTTCAGCTTATTGGCCCAATCACTTTTGCTGTGCTGCTGTTCGTTTTCAGGCCGTTTTTGTTTGGCGCAATTTAAAAAAAAAATATTGCAGTCACGTGACCGCTCCTTGGCACTTCCAGTTTTTGGTTTCTCTGTTCAGTATGGTTCAAGGTCAAGAGATCCTCAAGCCGTTCTGGTAGATGCTCTAGTGGTTTCTTGGAGCTTCAACCTAGCATACCTGTTTCCTCCATTTGCGTTGCTTCCATGAGTAACTGCTTGCATCAAACAGGATAGAACTTCTGTGATTCTAATATCTCCTGCATGGCCTTGCAGGATCTGGTTTGCAGATCTGGTGGCAATGTCATCTTTTCCGCCATGGAGGTTACCTTTCAGGAAGGACCTTCTACTTCAGGGTCACTTTCTATTGTAAGGTGTATCCAGTCCACGGATCATCCATTACTTGTGGGATATTCTCCTTCCCAACAGGGAGCTGAAAGAGGATCACCCACAGCAGAGCTGTCTATATAGCTCCTCCCCTAACTGCCACTCTCCAGTCATTCTCTTGCAGCTCTCGACAAGGGTAGTTGCTAGAGAGATGTGGTGCATTAATGTAGTTTATCTTCAATCAAAAGTTTATTATTTTCAAATGGTCCCGGAGTTGTACAATTTTAGCCTCAGGCAGAAAGTTGAAGAAGAGTCTGCCTTAGGTTTTTGATGATCTTAGCAGTTTGTAACTAAGATCCACTGCTGTTCTCACACATAACTTAAGAGATGAGTAACTTCAGCTGGGGGAATAGCATGCAGGGCTACCTGCTCTGAGGTATGTGCAGTTTTAAATTTTTCTAGAGAGAGGATAAGCTAGAAAATGCTGACAGTACCTGATTTATTTAAGGTAAGCCTGATTACAGTGATTTAATAACGACTGGTATCATGCTTGCTGTAAAGGATAATATTTTTGTTATTTACTCTCTTTACTGAATAGATATAACGTTTGCTTGATGTATATAAACGTTTATTACAAATGGTGATAAAACTTTATTCTGGGGCCCAGTTTTTCCACATGGCTGACTAGATTTTGCCTAGGGATAGTTTTTTAAGGCCCTCTCACTGTGAGTACAGGTTGGGAGGGGCCTAATTTCAGGCCTAAATTGTGCAGTTGTTTTTGCAGCTTGAGACTTCCAGCTTCCCTGAAGGAGTCCCCTTAACATATAGGGCCTCTCTAAAGGGTTTTTGTGCCTTCCAAAGTCGTTGTATGGGCAGGTAGGAGCCACAGTAGAGCTGTGGCAGTTGGTTGTGACTGTTTAAAAACGTTTATATAGTTTTTTTTCATCCGGGTTTTGAAACTAAGGGGTTAATCATCCATTTGCAAGTGGGTGCAATGCTATTTCAGTCTATTATACACACTGTAAAAATTTCGTAAAATTTACTGCTTTTTTTACTGTTTTGCAGTTTCTGTGATTGTTTTTTTCTCTTAAAGGCACAGTACCGTTTTAATTTTTTCTTGTTCACAGTTATTAAAGTGTTTTCCAAGCTTGCTGGTCTCATTACTAGTCTGTTTAAACATGTCTGACATAGAGGAAACTCATTGTTCATTATGTTTAGAAGCCATTGTGGAACCCCCTCTTAGAATGTGTACCAAATGCACTGATCTTACTATAAGTTATAAAGATCATATTCTGGCTTTAAAAGATTTATCACCAGAGGAAACTGACAAGGGGGAAGTTATGCTGACTAACTGTCCCCACGTGTCAGAACCTATGACTCCTGCTCAAGGGACACCAGCTCTAGAGGCGCCAAGTGCATCTAGCGCGCCCATAGTGTTTACCTTACAAGACATGGCGGCAGTTATGGATCATACCCTTACAGCGGTATTGTCCAAACTACCAGGGTTACAAGGAAAGCGAGACAGCTCTGGGACTAGGAAAAATACAGAGCGCTTTAGTAGCTATGTCTGATATCCCTTCACAATATGCAGAAGCTGAGGAAGGAGAGCTTCTATCTGTGGGTGATTTTTCTGACTCAGGGAAGATAATTCAACCTGATTCTGATATGTCTACATTTAAATGTAAGCTTGAACACCTCCGCGTGTTGCTCAGGGAGGTTTTAGCTGCTCTGAATGACTGTGACACCATTATGGTCCCAGAGAAATTGTGTAGATTGGATAAATACTATGCAGTGCCTGTTTACACTGATGTTTTTCCAATACCTAAGAGGTTTTCAGAAATTATTACTAAGGAATGGGATAGACCAGGTGTACCGTTCTCTCACCCTCCTGTTTTTAAAAAGATGTTTCCCATAGATGCCGCTACACGGGACTTATGGCAAACGGTCCCTAAGGTGAAGGGAGCAGTCTCTACCCTAGCTAAGCGTACAACTATCCCCGTCGAGGACAGTTGTGCTTTCCTAGATCCAATGGATAAAAAGTTAGAGGGTTACCTTAAGAAAATGTTTATTCAACAAGGTTTTATTCTCCAGCCTCTTGCATGCATTGCCCCTGTCACTGCTGCTGCGGCTTTCTGGTTTGAGTCTCTGGAAGAGGCTCTACAGGTAGAAACCCCATTGGATGATATACTTGACAAGCTTAAAGCTCTTAAGCTAGCTAATTCATTTGTTTCTAACGCCGTTGTTCATTTAACCAAACTAACGGCTAAGAACTCAGGTTTTGCTATTCAAGCGTGTAGGGCGTTATGGCTTAAATCCTGGTCAGCTGACGTTACTTCAAAGTCTAAGCTTCTCAATATTCCCTTCAAGGGGCAGACCCTATTCGGGCCCGGACTGAAGGAGATCATTTCTGATATTACTGGAGGAAAAGGTCACGCCCTTCCTCAGGATAGGTCCAACAAATTAAGGACCAAACAGACTAATTTTCGTGCCTTTTGAAACTTCAAGACTGGCGCAGCGTCAACTTCCTCTAATACAAAACAAGAGGGAAATTGTGCCCAGTCCAAGCCGGTCTGGAGACCTAACCAGGCTTGGAACAAAGGAAGGCAGGCCAAAAAGCCTGCTGCTGCCTCAAAGACAGCATGAAAGATCAGCCCCCGATCCGATAACGGATCTAGTAGGGGGCAGACTTTCTCTCTTCGCCCAGGCTTTGGGCAAGAGATGTCCAAGATCCCTGGGTGTTGGAAATTGTGTCCCAGGGGTATCTTCTGGACTTCAAAGCTTCTTCCCCAAAAGGGAGATTTCACCTCTCACAATTATCTGCAAACTAGATAAAGAGAGAGGCATTCTTACATTGTGTTCAAGACCTCCTAGTTATGGTAGTGATCCACCCAGTTCCAAGGGAGGAACAGGGGCAAGGCTTCTATTCATATCTGTTTGTGGTTCCCAAGAAAGAGGGAACCTTCAGACCAATCTTAGATCTCAAGAGCCTAAACAAATTTCTCGGGGTCCCATTCTTCAAAATGGAGACTATTCAAACCATCCTACCTATGATCCAGGAGGGTCAATATATGACTACCGTGGACTTAAAGGATGCTTATCTTCACATTCCGATACACAGAGATCATCATCGGTTTCTGAGGTTCGCCTTCCTAGACAGGCATTACCAGTTTGTAGCTCTTCCCTTTGGGTTAGCTACGGCACCAAGAATCTTTACAAAGGTTCTGGGGTCACTTCTGGCAGTCCTAAGGCCGCGGGGTATAGCAGTAGCCCCTTACCTAGACGACATTCTGATACAGGCGTCAAATTTTCAAATTGCCAAGTCACATACGGACATTGTTTTGGCATTTCTGAGGTCTCATGGATGGAAAGTGAACGAAGAGAAGAGTTCTCTGTCCCCTCTCACAAGAGTTTCCTTCCTGGGAACTTTGATAGATTCTGTAGAATTTAAGATTTACCTGACAGTGGCCAGGTTGTCAAAATTTCTAGAAGTAATCGGCTTAATGGTAGCGGCAATGGACATAGTGCAGTTTGCCCGCCTACATCTCAGACCGCTGCAACTCTGCATGCTCAGTCAGTGGAATGGGGATTACACAGATTTGTCCCCTCTACTAAATATGGATCAAGAGACCAGGGATTCTCTTCTCTGGTGGCTATCTCGGGTCCATCTGTCCAAAGGTATGACCTTCCGCACTCCAGATTGGACAATAGTTACAACAGATGCCAGCCTTCTGGGCTGGGGCGCAGTCTGGAACTCCCTGAAGGCTCAGGGATCGCGGACTCAGGAGGAGGCACTCCTTCCGATAAACATTCTGGAACTAAGAGCGATATTCAATGCTCTTCAGGCTTGGCCTCAGCTAGCTGCGGTCAGGTTCATCAGATTTCAGTCAGACAACATCACGACTGTAGCTTACATCAACCATCAAGGGGGAACAAGGAGTTCCCTAGCAATGTTGGAGGTTTCAAAGATAATTCTATGGGCAGAGATTCACTCTTGCCATCTATCAGCTATCCATATCCCAGGAGTAGAGAACTGGGAGGCGGATTTTCTAAGTCAACAGAGTTTTCATCCTGGGGAGTGGGAGCTCCATCCGGAGGTATTTGCACAGTTGATTCAACTTTGGGGCAAACCAGAACTGGATCTCATGGCGTCTCGTCAGAACACCAAGCTTCCTTGTTACGGATCCAGGTCCAGGGATCCCAAGGCAGCACTGATAGATGCTCTAGCAGCGCCTTGGTCCTTCAACCTGGCTTATGTGTTTCCACCGTTTCCTCTGCTCCCTCGTCTGATTGCCAAGATCAAGCAGGAGAGAGCTTCGGTGATTTTGATAGCACCTGCGTGGCCACGCAGGACTTGGTATGCAGATCTGGTGGACATGTCATCCTTTCCACCATGGACTCTACCGCTGAGACAGGACCTTCTACTTCAGGGTTCTTTCAACTATCCAAATCTAATTTCTCTGCGTCTGACAGCTTGGAGATTGAACGCTTGATTTTATCAAAGCGTGGTTTCTCCGAGTCGGTCATTGATACCTTAATACAGGCGCGAAAGCCTGTCACAAGGAAAATCTATCATAAGTTATGGTGTAAATACCTTCATTGGTGTGAATCCAAGGGTTACTCATGGAGTATGTCAGGATTCCCAGGATATTATCCTTTCTCCAAGAAGGATTGGAGAAGGGTTTGTCAGCTAGT
Source organism: Bombina bombina (assembly GCF_027579735.1). Taxonomy (NCBI): domain Eukaryota; kingdom Metazoa; phylum Chordata; class Amphibia; order Anura; family Bombinatoridae; genus Bombina; species Bombina bombina. The sequence continues at coordinate 1,081,760,124 of NC_069499.1, read as the reverse complement.
TCCTTAAAGGCACAGATTTCTGCTCTGTCTATTCTTTTGCACAAACGTCTGGCTGAGGTTCCAGACGTTCAGGCGTTTTGTCAGGCTTTAGTTAGAATCAAGCCTGTGTTTAAACCTGTTGCTCCGCCATGGAGTTTAAATTTAGTTCTTAAAGTTCTTCAAGGAGTTCCGTTTGAACCTTTGCATTCCATAGATATTAAGCTCTTATCTTGGAAAGTTCTGTTTTTAGTAGCTATCTCCTCAGCTCGAAGAGTTTTGGAGTTATCTGCTTTACAATGTGATTCTCCTTATCTCATTTTCCATGCAGATATGGTAGTGTTACGTACCAAACCTGGTTTTCTACCTAAGGTGGTATCTAATAAGAATATCAATCAGGAGATTGTTGTTCCCTCACTGTGTCCTAATCCTTCTTCAAAGAAGGAACGTCTATTACACAATCTTGACGTGGTTCGTGCTTTAAAGTTTTATTTACAAGCTACTAAAGATTTTCGTCAAACATCTGCATTGTTTGTTGTCTTCTCTGGACAGAGGAGAGGCGAAAAGGCTTCGGCAACTTCTCTTTCTTTTTGGCTAAGAAGTATAATACGCTTAGCTTATGAGACTGCTGGCCAGCAGCCTCCTGAAAGAATTACAGCTCATTCTACTAGAGCGGTAGCTTCCTCATGGGCTTTTAAGAATGAGGCTTCTGTTGAACAGATTTGTAAGGCGGCGACTTGGTCTTCGCTTCATACTTTTTCTAAATTCTACAAATTTTATACTTTTGCTTCTTCTGAGGCTATTTTTGGGAGAAAGGTCTTACAGGCAGTGGTGCCTTCCGCTTAAGCGCCTGCCTTGTCCCTCCCTTCATCTGTGTCCTATAGCTTTGGTATTGGTATCCCACAAGTAATGGATGATCCGTGGACTGGATACACCTTACAAGAGAAAACATAATTTATGCTTACCTGATAAATTTATTTCTCTTGTGGTGTATCCAGTCCACGGCCCGCCCTGTCATTTCAAGGCAGGTGTTTTTTATTTTTAAACTACAGTCACCACTGCACCCTATAGTTGCTCCTTTCTCTTGCTTGTCTTAGGTCGAATGACTGGAGAGTGGCAGTTAGGGGAGGAGCTATATAGACAGCTCTTCTGTGGGTGATCCTCTTGCAGCTCCCTGTTGGGAAGGAGAATATCCCACAAGTAATGGATGATCCTTGGACTGGATACACCACAAGAGAAATAAATTTATCAGGTAAGCATAAATTATGTTTTCTTCATCCAAATCTGTTTTTCTGAAGCTAACTGCTTGGCGATTGAACCTCTAAGTTTGGCTAGACGTGGCTTCTCTGAGAAAGTCATAGATACTATGCTTCAGGCTCGTAAACCGGTTACTCGCAGAATTTACCATAGGGTATGGTGTAAATACCTTCATTGGTGTGATTTATAAGGTTTTTCCTGGAACAAAGTAAGGTTTCTTTGAATTTTCTTTCATTTCTTCAGGAGGGCCTGGAGATGGGTTTGTCAGTCAGCACTTTGAAGGGTCAGATTTCTGCTCTGTCTATTTTTCGGTATAAAAGTCTGGCAGTTCAGTCTATTGTTCACGCCTAGGTCAGAATCAGGCCTGTGTTTAAATCTGTTGCTCCTCCTTGGAGTCTTAACCTTGTTCTTAGAGTTTTGCAGCAGGCTCCGTTGAAGGCCGATGCATTCTGTTAGTATTAAATTACTGTCTTGGAAGATTTTGTTTCTTCTTGCTATTTTTTCTGCAAGCAGAGTTTCCGAACTTTCGGCTCTGCAGTGTGATTCCCCTTACCTTATTTTTCATGCTGATAAGGCGGTCCTTCGTACTAAGCTGGGGTTTCTCCCTAAGTTAGTGTCGGATCGCAATATTAAACGGGAAATTGTTGTTCCTTCTTTTTGTCCAACCCTTCTTCCCAAAAGGAACGTCTTTTGCATAACTTGGATGTTGTGCGTGTTCTTAAATTTTACCTTCAAGCAACTAAAGATTTTCGGCAGACTTCTGCCCGGTTTGTTGTTTTCTCTGGTAGGCGTAGGGGTCAGCAGGCCACTTCTACCTCTCTTTCTCGCTGGTTGAGAAGATTTATCTGGTTAGCTTATGAGACAGCTGGACAGCTCCTGAGATAATTATGGCTCATTCCACTAAAGCTGTTTCATCTTCATGGGCTTTCAAAAATGAAGCTTCTGTGGAGCAAATCTGCAAGACTTGGTCCTCTTTACATACTTTTTCCAAATTCTACAAATTTGATACTTTTGCCTCAGCTGAAGCTTCTTTTGGGAGAAAGGTTCTTCAAGCGGTGGTGCCTTTAGTTTAGGTCCGCCTGTCTTGTTCTCCCTCCCTATTCATTCTGTGTCCTCTAGCTTGGGTATTGGTTCCCACTAGTAATCAGAATGATTCGTGGACTCTCTATGCCATAGGAAAGAAAACAAAATGTATGCTTACCTGATAAATTTATTTATTTCCGGGGCATAGAGAGTCCACGACCCACCGTTGTTTAAATTCAGACGACAGTTTTTTTTTGTGTGAACCTCAGACACCTCTATATCCTTGTGTTACTTCTTTTTCCGTTCCCTTCGGCCGAATGACTGGGGGTTATGGGTAAGGGAAGTGATACTTAACAGCTTCGCTGGGGTGTTCTTTGCCACCTCCTGCTGGCCAGGAGTGAATATCCCACTAGTAATTAGAATGTTTTGTGGACTCTCTATGCCCGTAAATAAATAAATGTATCAGGTAAGCATACATTTTGTTATTTAGAAACTTATGTTAGTTCATACTGTTTTATGTTTCTTTAACAATACATTTTTGTTTTCCTGTATATTTTTGTGTGAATGGTTCAAATATTTGTTTTGTATGATTTTTAAAATACAAATTTTATTGTGCACTTTTTTAATGTCTGGATCTCCTCCCCATATTGTATGCCCCTTAGTGAGACACCCTGTTTAAGGGTAAAAAGTTGTTTTAGATCATTGCACCAGGGAAATAGAACAGCTGGTGAGCATTCTTTAATATTCTCGTCAGCCTTGAGACCTTTAGATCATCGGGCCCTAAGTCTGGCTTGGGAAGGCCTCTGATAAACTGCACAAGCTCATGTCCATTATATATGACTATTAAAGATGTTTTCATGAAGAGCCAAGGTGTCCTAACTGAGGTTAACATCTGTGTTTTTGCAAAAGTGCTAATCAGTGAAGTTAGTGTGTGTGTTTATATTGCTTGTAATATCACGCAGGGATGTCTGCAGTATCATTAATATGCCCAATATGCAAATACTTATGCACTGCCTAAAAAAAATCAACAGTTTACACTGCAAGGGGTAAGCCAGGGGACCCTTCTATCATCTAGATGTTTTTCTCTTGTTGCACATGATCATCATAAAGTACATTAATTCCAGACAGTTGTAGAAGAAGCTGACGTATACAAGAAAGTACAAAAAAAAAAACATAGTTTAGCTGCTCACTGCTTATCTCTATAAGTTGGCTGTACCAGACTACACTACACTCTCAATGTCAAGGGCATATTCTGTATGCTTAAATATTAACCTCTTCCTTACTTATGGGTGTTTTTTGGCCTCAGTCATTTAGGCCTGGGCCTAGGGCAGCAGGATTTAGTAAGGACACAGTTTTAAGGGTCCTCTACTGTGCTGTTTTTACATTTTATTTATTAATTTTCATCTCTGGTTGTCTAGTGGGGGGTGCATGTAAACTCTGTTAATAATATTAATACTAATGACATGTACTAAGTACTAATGGGTACTTAAAATGATAGTCTACTTGAAAATGTTTATTATTCAAAAAGATAGATAATCCTTTTATTACCCATTTCCCAGTTTTGCATAACCAACACCGTTATATTAATACACTTTTTACCTCTGTGATTACCTTGTATCTAAGCCTCTGCAGACTGCCCCCTTATCTCAGTTCTTTTGACAGACATGCATTTTAGTGCTTGTGCAATGCCGCTAGCAGGGGTTTTCAATCAACCTGATTGTATGCGTTCTAGCGGATTGCTGTCCGCCACCTCAGATCAGACAGACGAGTTAAAGGGACATTATACACTCATTTTTTCTTTGCATAAATGTTTTGTAGATGATCTATTTATATAGCCCATAAAGTTTTTTTTTTTTTTTTTTTTAAATGTATAGTTTTGCTTATTTTTAAATAACATTGCTCTGATTTTCAGACTCCTAACCAAGCCCCAAAGCTTTGAGAATACCGTCAGCTACCTTCTTCAGCTTGCTCCTATTTGTGTAAAGGGTCTTTTCATATGCGAAAGAAGGGGGAGGGTCTTATTTCCCACTTGCAGTGGGCTTTCCAAATGCCTTTTCAACAGAGCTAAACTGAGATCTTCTAAGTAAGTTTTTAAACAGTTTTATACTGGATTTTTATATCAGTATCTGTGCATCTTATTCTTTATAGTAGTGTCTATTACATGCAGTTATATAAAAATTAGTGTATACTATCCCTTTTAAGGAGCAGTGGTCTTAAGACCGCCGCTTCTTAAGTCCTGTTTCCAGCGAGCCTGAAGGCTCGCGCGGAAACAGGTGTATATGGCCACATTTTGCCCGTGATAAGCCGCGATTAGAAACTGCTGGTGCAATGATAAATGCTGACAGCCGCATTTATCGATGTGCAGTGGACATGATACGTTACATTGTATCATGTCCGCTCGCACTATGATAAATTTACCCCATGGGCTTAAATTTTGGGATTTGATAGTTTAAAGGGGAAGCACATTTTCCAGTGCCTAGAGCAGTACAAAAACTAAATACCTCTCTTTATTACAAGTAGCAGCCCTGAGGCAGCCTACATCCCTCAGATCCTTCCCTTATGACTCCCAACCCCTCTTATAAAATGGGAAAAAGTGACTCATTTGTAACCCCAAACACAAATTGCACTATTTACCCACCAAACATCATGTAAACTATATATTGTATCCAATAGCAAGAGAAAGCTAAATATTGCAGCTATGATTACATGACTTGTTAACTGACTGAGAGGTCATTTTTAAACTATAATGGCCCGTTAGTTGCATCTCAAGCTTCATAAGACAAGTGTGTCTTGCCTACAGTCAAGCATGGTGGTGGGAGTGTCAAAGTCTGGGCCTGCATGAGGGCTGCCAGCACTGGGTAGCTACAGTTCATTGAGGGAACCATGAATGCCAACATTTACTGTTATATACTGAAGCAGAGCATGATCCACTCCCTTCGGAGACTGGGCAGCAGAACAGTATTCCAACATGATAACGACCACTGCCTTCTAAAGAAGCTGAGGGTAAAGGTGATGGACTGGCCAAGCATGTCTCCAGACCTAAACCCTATTGAGCATCTGTGGGGCATCCTCAAACATAAGGTGGGGGAGCACAAGGTCTCTAACATCCACCAGCTCCGTGATGTTGTCATAGAGGAGTGGAAGAGGACTCCAGTGGCAACCTGTGAAGCTCTGGTGAACTCCATGCCCAAGAGGGTTAAGGCAGTGCTGGAAAAAAATGGTGGCCACACAAAATATTGACACTTTGGACCCAATTTGGACATTTCCACTTAGGGATGTACTCACTTTTGTTGCCAACGGTTTAGACATTAATGGCTGTTTGTTGAGTTATTTTGAGGGGACAGCAACTTTACACTGTTATACAGTCTGTACACTTACTACTTTACATTGTAGCAAAGTGTCATTTCTTCAGTGTTGTCACATGAAAAGATGAAAAGATATAATAAAATATTTACAAAAATTTGAGGGGTGTACTCACTTTTGTGAGATACTGTGTATGTGTGTGTGTATGTATATGTGTATATATATATATATCGGTATATATCAGCTTATCGTTTTATACAAGAAAAAAAAAAAAGATTGAAACATGCACATTTCTGAAGAGGTCATCTTTATTTCTTTGTGTATGTATGTACAGATTTTTTAAATATAATATATTTAATTTCTTTATTATTGTATTTGCATTTTTGGGTGTCTGAAACCTTATATTTTTTAAGAACAATAATGCAGATTAACATGGAATGTGCTTATCTTTGAACTTCAGTATCAGATTGCTGAAGAGAATTCTCGCATGGAAGGGCTTGATGAATTATTTTGTTGACTCAGTTGTCCGAATGCTTGTCTGCCAGCTCATTCTGTAAACATAAAGTCCAGCACACATAAATGCATGCAGAGTCCCACCCATTATAAAACATCCTTCTTGCTGAAGCAACAATTCAGACCAATATTTCTCTTTCCATGAGACTAGTTTAAGCTACTGAAATATAATTTTGTTTGAAATATTTTTACTCCCTTATTTGAAGATATTATTGGTCGTTTTATAGCACAGGGATGAACACGTCCTGTTCTGTAGAGGTTGTCTGACTGTTTATATAAAAGAAGCATGAGCTCACTGTTACTTTAAAGGGACACTGTAGTTAAAGGAACACTAGAGTAAAAATTTTACTTTCATAATTCAGATAGAGAAAACAATTCTAAACAACTTTCCGATTCACTTCCATTATCGAAATGTGCACAATCCTTTTTTTATCCACACTTCACCAGATCCTACTGAACATGTGCAAGTGCAAGAATTCACAGAACATATGTATATGCATTTTGTGATTGGCTGATATCTGTCACATGATGCAGTGGGAGGGAAGATAGAACTAACTAAAATTTGTCAGAAATCTACTTGCATTGTCTTTTTATTATTCATTTACTGAGTATGTTGTACTTTGTTTATGGCTTTTGCCTGAGGAATGTAAAAACAGTTTAAATGGAAACTGATACTGTTGTGTTTATTTTGCACTTCCTACTAAACCTAGCTGGCTAACGTGAGTAAGATCAGAAATCAAAAACATATATTTTTTTTTTACTATAATCTCCCGTTAAGCAGCAGTACATAGAAATAATGTATATTAATCATTTATATGTTCTTACTCATGCTACTCATTGAAAATAAAATAATGGTGTGTGACTAACAGATTCAAGTTCTCTTTATAGAAAGCAGGTGCCCCATAACCTCATTATTTTTCTATATTTTGTTTCTGTCCAAACAAGGAAATCATTGCCATCTAGTTCCCAAAATAACCATTAATTCTATGCTAGTTGTCTTGTGTTTTGGATTATTATACAGTCCTCAGGAAGCTCCGAATGCCCATATTTTAAATCCGACAGGCCTATGCCTTTGGATGATGGAGCATAGGAAAAAAATGAGTTTGATAATAGACTTCTGGATGGTTTTGTTGTTTACTTCAATTATTTAAATATAATAAGTTCTTTTGGGAAGTGTTGTTGGAACTTGACTCCTTTCCTTGAGAGCATACTGAGGCACGCTTGTGAGCGTTAATGTGTTTGGAGCTCTATAAGCCAGCAGTGCCAATGTTTTATATAAGCACACTGTAGAGGGAGTTTTAGAGTGTAGAAACCTCTATGGTAAACTAAGCTGTATTACTGGAAGCACTATTTAAAAGTCTGTACATAAAATGTGAGTGCATTTCTTTTATGAATAGTAGACCTCCAAACAGTATATGGAATAGTAGTGAGTAACAATAAGGCAGAACAATGTGTGTGTCCGTTCCATTCTGTCATACAGCACTGTCTGCTGCAACTAAAGTTCCCTCTACAGGTTGTTTGTAAAACATTGTTAAAAGCACTGCCATCTAGTGAACAAGAGACAGGTTTCAACAAAGTATAATGAAGAAAATAAATACATTTGATAGAGTAAAAAGTAAATCTGATTTTTAATTGTATGCTTCTTAGTTAAGACAGTTGGGTAGTGTAGAGGTTTATTTAGAAAATTTGTGGATGGTCTGGCTACACATCCCATAACTCTGTAAAGCTCTCAGCCCTGGGTGCTCACCAGAACTCTCAGGCAGCTGTACAGCTTTCAGCCACGCAGGCAGTTAACCCCAGCTAAGTCTGGGTGCAAAGCCCATAAGAAAATTTACAAATAAATTATTAACACAACACATAGAAAGTCTGGCACTCTCTTGCAAGCACACAGCTAGATTAATAGATTAATAGATATTGTGTTTACAAAGACCATATCCAGAACTGAACAATAATTTTTGATATGTTGAGAAAATATTGAATGCAGTATTCTTTTTATTTATTTATTTTTATTCAACTGTCCCACTTGCAATTGTCAGGTTATCATTCGGACTGGTAAGTTCAACATTTTGTCTCATTTGATGACTGGACCGGTCTATTCATATGAACTGTACAGATTATATAAGGTTTCTTTTAGTTTGTGGTTCTATTCTTGTAGACGGAAAAAAAAATTGCTCAATCAGGATCCAGCAAAGGTTTCATAGCGTGTTCTTTGGTGGGTCACCACCTGGGAGCAGCTTATTTTAAAAAATGTAAAGACCTCTGCATGTGCTTCTAATCATACACTACTAACAAGCTACGAAACCTTTACTGGATCCTGATTGAGTGATTTTCTTTTTGTCTACAAGACATCCCTCTCCAATGCCACATCACCGAACACCTAAGGAACCTTCACTGGCTCCCCATCAACAAGAGAATCACCTTCAAGCTCCTTACCCACACGTTCAAGGCCCTACACAACATCGGACCCGAATACATCAAACACTGTGTCAATTTCTACACCCCCGCGCCAGACAACTCCGATCGGCCGACCCAAGCACTCGCAGTCATCCCCCGCATAAGCAAATCCACAGCGGGCGGAAGATCCTTTTCCCACATGGCAGCAAAGACATGGAACACCCTCCCGCTGCACCTCAGACAATCCCCCTCCCTTACAAAGTTCAGAAAGGATCTCAAAACCTGTCTCTTCGACTGAACGCCCATTCCCTCCTCCCTTCCTCCTATCCGCTTTCCCTTAGCGCCTTGAGACCCTCACGAGTGATTAGTTTGCTCTTTATAAGTACCAGATAGATAGATACACTCATGCTCAGCCCTGGCATACTCCTCTGACACGGTACCCACACAGATGTTCCCGTACTGCTGAGCGACACTGGAGAAAATCTCGAAGTTCAGCTGACTTTCTTCACTACAAGTTCATCTTGAACTCTTACTATTCTGCCTTTAATCTATAAGCAACATTACTTTGCCACTCTTATCTCTACTCTTTCTTCAAACCCAAAACATCTGTTCTCCGCCCACCCCCACCTCCTACTACAACTTCTCTCTCAGCTCAAGATTTTGCCAGCTACTTCAATAACAAAATAGACTACATAAAAATGAAATCAGCTCTCAACATGCTACTGGTCTCAAACCCCCTCAAAACCTCGCTATCATCCAAAACCCGCATAGCCATAAATTCATCTCTTTTGCTCCTGATACAGAGGATGAAGTTTCTGCCCTTATACTATCTTCTCACCTCACTACCTGTCCCTTTGACACCATCCCCTCACAACTACTCCCCGTCCTCTCTTCTACCCTTACCCCTATACTTACACACATCTTCAACCTCTCTCTCAGCACTGGTATATTTCCCTCATCTCTTAAACATGCACTGGTCACACCTATCCTCAAAAAACCTTCTCTCGACCCAACCTACCCATCCATCTACCACCCTATTTCCCTACTCCCTCTTGCCTCGAAGCTTCTCAAAAAGTTAGTATATGTACGTCTATCCTATTTCCTTACACTAAACTCCCTCGACCCTCTGCAATCTGGATTTCACCCCAGCACTCCACTGAGACCGCAATTGTTAAGGTTACTAGTGACCTACTTACAGCAAAATCCAAAGGCCACTTCTCTCTGCTTATCCTTCTTGATCTGTCTGCTGCCTTTTGATGCTGTTAACCACCCTCTTTTGCTCCAAACCCTCCAATCCTTAAACCCAAAATTCTCACTCTGACATACAAAGCCCTCAACTGCACTGCTCCCTCCTACATCTCAGACCTTGTCTCCAGATACTCTCCCTGCTGACCCCTTCGCTCTGCCCACAATCTCTAACTCTCCTCCTCCTCCTCTCTTGTTACCTCCTCACATTCCCGTTTACAAGACTTCTCCAGACTGGCTCCCATCTTGTGGAACTCTCTGCCTTGCTTCACAAGACACTCCCCTAGTTTTGAAAGCTTCAAGCGCTCCCTAAAAACTGTACTATCCAGGGATGCATACAACCTACACTAACCTTTCCTAACGCCACTGCTATCCCCTTGAACCCCTTAGCATGTAAACCTATGAGCCCAGCTGTTTGTAGATCACCCGCATAAGAGCCGATTACAACAGTGCAACTCTCGGCAGGGACCTCTACCTATTTGACCCCCTATAAATGTCACCTTGTATACCGCCTATGTTTGTTTATAGTGCTGCGGCATCAGTTGGCGCTCTAGAAATACCCGATGATGATGATGATGATGATGATGATAATAATAATGTGTCATTGTCCAAAAAGGGAGGAACGAGAAGGTGGCATGAAAAGAATGCCACAACAAATAACAATGCAGTGAATATCACTATTCCAGGCAACAGATAACATTGGTTGTCTAATATCTTGGAAAATATATATGAAGGACTCACTAGATAAACTCCTTTCTAAATGTTGCAAGTTCACTTACAATAAATTATGTAGCAGAGTACTGTTTACCTTGATGTGTCGTTCCGTTTGCGGTAGAGATGCAACATCCACACTGCTGTTGTATGTCAATTCGACATAATGTTGTTCAACTCAGCGAACTCTACCGTTGTATGCCAAAGATAATACCGCCTTATATACTGTGCCACCCCATGTCTGGCAGCGTTCCAAACAACGTAACTCTCCGGGAACCAATAGAAAGGTGCTCAGGTGTTGGGGCTAACTTGAACAGACAAAAAGGAAGAGAAAATGGAAGATCATCTCATAAAATGAATCCTGTACTTTTATTGATCACGATAAAAACTTCATGGCAAGTTGTAAATCTGACAAGTTTCAGCTATCGTGTCTTAAACATCTATGAGTGAGGCACGATAGCTGAAACGTATCAAATGTACAACCTGCTATAAAGTTTTTATTGTGATCAATAAAGTACAGGATTTTGTGAGATGATGTGCCAGTTCTCTTACTTTTTGTCTGTTTTTAGCAGCCTCTTTAAACCCTATTATACTTTTCACAGAGAACTTTACTGAAGTATATAAATCTGATCCCACCTTTTAAAAAAATGGGTGAGACCTGAAATACCAGTGAATCCTCTTCTAAACAAGGAACATGGCTACCCCAGATGATCATTTCTTTCTTTTATGGCCCTCGTCTGTGAGGTGCAGCCAAATCCACCTAGGCACATTGGGCAGGTAATCCACGTCTGGTATTCCCATGACCATAATACATATGTACACAAAAAGAGAAGCGCTCAACCTGGAACAAATTATGTCTCCATAGCTTATTCTTTGGTGGGTTACCACCTGTAAGCAGCCTTAATTTAGCCCAATTGTGCTTTTCACAGAATAGAACTTTCCTGAAATACAATACTTATCCTGCGTATAATGAATTTTACAGCTCTAAAATACCAGGCAACGCTAGTTGGCAGCAGTGTTTCCTGCATGTAGTATTCTAGACATGTGTATATTACTCACATATGGCTAGATTACGAGTTTTGCGTTTGTAAGCGGCTCAGTGCTAACTTGCAAGTTATTGCCACCGCTCACCTCCCTATAGCGCTGCTATTACAGGTTTTCATAAACCCGGCGTTAGCAGGCAATATGTGAGCGTTGAGCAAAATTGAGCTCCATACCGCACGCAAATACCAGCGCTGCTTTGAGCTGGTTTTACGTGGTCGTGCACGATTTCCCCATAGACATCAATGGGGAGACTTGGCTAAAAAAAGCCTAGCACCTGCAATGAAGGAGAGTAAAGTTCCGTAACGCAGCCCCATTGATTCCTATGGGGAAAGAAAACGTATGTTTACACCTAACACCCTAACATAAACTCAGAGTCTAAACACCCCTAATCTGCTGCCCCCGACATCACCGACACCTACATTACACTTATTAACACCTAATCTGCCGCCCCCAAAGTCGCCGCCACCTACATAAATTTATTAACCCCTAATATGCTGCCCCAATGTTGCCGCCACCCACCTACACTTATTAACCCCTAATCTGCTGTCCCCAATGTCGTCGCCACCTACATAAATTTAATAACCCCTAATCTGCCACCCCCGACACCGCCGCCACCTACATTATACTTAACCCCTAATCTGCCGCCCTTAACATCGCCACCACCTACATTATACTTATTACATTATACTTATTAACTATTTACTAACTACCTAGTTAAAATAAATACAAATTTACCTGTAAAATAAAACCTAACCTGAGTTATACTAACACCTAACCTTACACGAAAATAAAATAAATTACATTTATTAAATACAATTAACTAAATTACAAAAAAAACCGCAAAATAAAAAAGAAATTATCAAATATTTAAACTAATTACACCTAATCTAATAGCCCTATCAAAATAAAAAAGCCCCCCCAAAATAAAAAAAACCCTAGCCTAAACTAAACTGCCAATAGCCCTTAAAAGGGCCTTTTGCGGGGCATTGCCCCAAAGAAATCAGCTCTTTTACCTGTAAAAAAAAATAAAATACAAACAACCCCCCAACAGTAAAACCCACCACCCACACAGCCAAACCCCCCAAATAAAATCCTATCTAAAAAACCTAAGCTAATCATTGCCCTGAAAAGGGCATTTGTATGGGCATTACCCTTAAAAGGGCATTTAGCTCTTTTTCCGCCCAAACCCTAAGCTAAAAATAAAACCCACCCAACAAACCCTTAAAAAAAAACCTAACACTAACTCACAAAGATCCACTTACAGTTTTTGAAGACCCGACATCCATCCTCAACGAAGCGGCAGAAGTCCTCATCGATGCCGGCAGAAGTCATCATCCAAGCCGGCAGAAGTCTTCATCCAGACGGCATGTTCTATCTTTATCCATCCGGCGCGGAGCATCCTCTTCAATCGACGGCTCTTCCAGAATGAAGGTTCCTTTAAGGGACGTCATCCAAGATGGCGTCCCTTGAATTCCGATCGGCTGATAGAATTCTATCAGCCAATCGGAATTAAAGGGTAAAAAATCCTATTGACTGATTCAATTAGCCAATAGGATAGAGCTTGCATTCTATTGGCTGATTGGAACAGCCAATAGAATGCAAGCTCAATCCTATTGGCTGATTGGATCTGCTAATAGGATTGAAGCTCAATCCTATTGGCTGATTGCATTAGCCAATAGGATTTTTTACCCTTTAGTTCCGATTGGCTGATAGAATTCTATCAGCCAATCGGAATTAATCAGCCAATCGGAATTCAAGGGACGCCATCTTGGATGACGTCCCTTAAAGGAACCTTCATTCTGGAAGAGACGTCGATTGAAGAGGATGCTCCACGCCGGATGTCTTGAAGGTGGAGCCGCTCCGCGCCGGATGGATGAAGATAGAAGATGCTGTCTGGATGAAGACTTCTGCTGGCTTCGATGAGGACTTCTGTCGCTTCGTTGAGGATGGATGTCGGGTCTTCAAAAACTGTAAGTGGATCTTCGGGGGTTAGTGTTAGGTTTTTGTTAAGGGTTTATTGGGTGGGTTTTATTTTTAGCTTAGGGTTTGGGTAGAAAAAGAGCTAAATGCCCTTTTAAGGGCAATGCCCATACAAATGCCCTTTTCAGGGCAATGGGGAGCTTAGGTTTTTTTTGATAGAATTTTATTTGGGGGGGTCTGGTTGTTGTGGGTGGTGGGTTTTACTGTTGGGGGGTTGTTTGTATTATTTTTTTACAGGTAAAAGAGCTGATTTCTTTGGGGCAATGCCCCGCAAAAGACCCTTTTAAGGGCCATTGGTAGTTTATTGTAGGCTAGGGTTTTTTTTATTTTGGGGGGGGCTTTTTTATTTTGATAGGGCTATTAGATTAGGTGAAATTAGTTTAAATATTTGATAATTTCTTTTTTTTATTTTGTGTAATTTAGTGTTTGTTTTTTGTAATTTAGTTAATTGGATTTAATCAATGTAATTTATTTAATTGTAGTGTAAGGTTAGGTGTTAGTGTAACTCAGGTTAGGTTTTATTTTACAGGTAAATTTGTATTTATTTTAGCTAGGTAGCTAGTAAATAATTAATAACTATTTAATAACTAGTCTACCTAGTTAAAATAAATAGAAACTTACCTGTGAAATAAAAATAAAACCTAAGATAGATATAATGTAACTATATTCGTTATATTGTAGCTAGCTTAGGGTTTATTTTATAGGTAAGTATTTAGTTTTAAATAGGAATTATTTAGTTAATGATAGTAATTTTTATTTAGATTTATTTTAATTATATTAAAGTTAGGGGTGTTAGTGTTAGACTTAGGGTTAGGTTTAGGGGTTAATAACTTTAGTATAGTGGCGGCGATGTTAGGGACAGCAGATAAGGGGTTAATAACAGTAATGTAGGTTGCGGCGATGTTAGGGACAGCAGATTAGGGGTTAATAATTTTTAACTAGTGTTTTTACGATGCGGGAGTGCAGCAGTTTAGGGGTTAATATGTTTTATTATAGTGGCAGCTATGTCCGGAGCGGCAGATTAGGGGTTAATAATTTTATTTTAGTGTTTGCGATGCGGGAGGGCCTTGGTTTAGGGGTTAATAGGTAGTTTATGGGTGTTAGTGTACTTTTTAGCACTTTAGTTATGAGTTTTATGTTACGGCTTTGTAACCTTAAACCCATAACTACTGACTTTCAGTTTACGGTACGGATCTTGACGGTATAGGCTGTACCGCTCACTTTTTGGCCTCCCAGGCAAACTTGTAATACCGACGCAAAGGAAGTCCCATTGAAAAATTACTTTTGGAAAGCTGTGGTAGTTGCGTTGCGTTACAGCCAAAAAAGTGTGCGGTGCAGCTAAACCTGCAAGACTCATAATACCAGCGGTAGTGAAAAAGAGCCATAATGCTCCTTTTTCACTCATACTGCAAAACTCGTAATCTAGCCGATAGGTATCTCTTCAACCAAGCATACCATGAGAACTAAGCAGATTTTATAATATAAATATATTGGAAACGTTTTCAAATAGTTTGTTCTATTTAAATATTTAAAGACAATTGTATATTTGCCAATGCCTATATTATAATGCAAAGTATTAGACTGCCACTGCTCTGCTACTTTATAATGCCACCTGACTGACATTTTCTGTGGAGAAAGCTGGGAACAGGTTATGTGTGAAATAGATAATTTTGTATACAGTGTCCATCTTAATCAAAACCATCCTTCCCATCCAGGAAATTGAGATTGATGAGGTCTCTCCTAATATATCGAAAAAACGTATGATACATTTAAAGAGACAGTCTACTCCCGAATTTCAGTTTAAAAAGATAGATAATCCCTTTTAGTACCCAAAGTTTTGCATAGCTAACATTGTTATATCAATACACCTTTTACCTCTGTGGTTATCTTGTATCTAAGCCTGTGCAGGCTGCCCCCTTATTTCAGTTCTTTTGACAGACTTACATTTTTGCCAATCAATGCTGACTCATTTGTAACTCTGCAGGAGTGAGCACAATGTTATCTATATGACACACATTAACTATCACTGTCTTGCTGTGAAAAGCTAATAAAATGCACTTAGATAAAGGCAGCCTGCAGGGTCTTAGAAACAGGCAGAGATTAAGAGTTTAAAGATTATAAAGTATATTAATATAAGATTGTTAGTTGTGCAAAGCTGGGGAATTGGTAGTGAAGGGGTTATCTATCTTTTTTAAACAATACATTTTTTGGAGTAGACTGTCCCTTTTAATTCTATGTATGGTGCTTAAAATCTGCTAATTCAGTTACCAATTTAGTTACATATTTTGGGCTAGATTACAAGTGTTGCACTAATGTATCGTGCACCCGCAAGCGGTTCCAGTTACTGCTTATCTATACTGTATTTGATAGCGCTTTAAAGTCCTTTGCAGCGATAGATAAAGGGGGCATATGTTTTCCTTTCCTCCAAAAAGCTTGCCTTAAGGGGGTAATAATAGTAATTATTGCATCTATTTTTTACAAATAATTTTGCCATAATAGAGCAGCACAAATCTGTTGCTAAATTTACCATAGGAACTGAGTCTACTGAACACCTTTCTACCAAAGCTAAGTGCAATCAACAATGCATACACATTTAGTCTGTGAATTCTTGCACATGCTCAGTAGTAGCTGGTGACTCAAAAAGTGCAAATATAATAAGACTGTGCCCATTTTGTTAATGGAAGTAAATTGTAAAATTGTTTAAAATTGCTGCTCTATGTGAATTATGACCGTTTAATTTAGATTTGAGTGTCCCTTAAACCTAGTATTGAAAGTGTTACCGGCTCCTCCTTTTCAGGCTAAGCATAAATTGGACTTAAAAACTACATTCATGGAAAGTGTTGTTTCTTTTGGCCATCTCTTCTGCTAGAAGAGTTTCTGAATTGTCTGCTCTCTCTTGTGAGTCTCCTTATCTGATTTTCCATCAAGATAACGCTGTTTTGCGGACTACATTTACATTTTTGCCAAAGTGTTTTCCTCACACAACATTAATAGGGAAATTATCGTTCCCTCCTTGTGTCCTAATCCAAAAAATGCTTCTGAAAAATCTTTGCATTCTTTGGATATTGTTAGAGCAATGAAATGTCATGTTGATGCTACAATGGATTTCAGACAGACTTGTAGTCTGTTTCTTCTTTTTTCTAAAAGCAAAGTGTGGAAAACAGCACCAACAGATATGTGGCTTGTGGGGCACGGAACCCAGGATCTGCCTTATCCTGCAAATACTTCAAGTAGCAAAAAAGATTTGTTCCAGCCACCAATAGTTAAAAAACCTTTATTTCTTCATATAGGGTCTTTTGACAAACATACAACGTTTCAGACCTGCTATAGGTCCTTAGTCATGTATATTCTTTTTTCTAGTCCTAAGAAAAGCCAGAAAGCCTCAGCTATTTCTTTGAAACTTTTGATTCACAAGGCTTATTTGGAGGGTCAGCCTTTGCCACAGAGAATTACAGTTCATTCTACTAGATTGGTTGCCACATCTTGGGCTTTCAAGAAAGAGGCTTCAGTTGATCAGATTTACAAAGCGGCCACATGTTTATTTGAAAAGCAAGAATGTAAGTTTAGATTCGGGCCCATTTTTGGTGAACAACCCGGGTTGTCCTTGCTGATTGGACAGCACCAATAAACAAGTGCTGTCCATGGTCTGAACCAAACATTTACTGGCTCCTTAGCTTAGATGCCTTCTTTTTCAAATAAAGATAGCAATAGAACGAAGAAAAATTGATAATAGGAGTAAATTAGAAAGTTGCTTAAAATGGCATGCTCTATCTGTATCATGAAAGAAAAACAAATTTGGGTTCAGTGTCCCTTTAACTACATTTTACCAATTTTTATGTTTTTACTTCGATAGAAGCAGCCTTTAGTAGAAAGATCCTTCAGGTAGTTGTCTCAGTATGATGATTGTGCCTATATATTGAGTTTATCATAAAAGACATTATTATTATATATATTTTTTTAATACCTCCCTTTATTGTTACTCGTGGACTTCCACATCTTGAGTATTATATCCCATTCGGAAAAGCTTGTGGACTCACCACCATGAAATAAATGATTTTATCAGGTAAGATATAAATGTTCCTGTAGTTTAAAGGACCACTCAGTGTAGTAGATTTGTATATTTAACAAGTGCATAATAAAAAGACACCTCACCTATTTCAAATAAGCAATAGACACATTTCTGACAAATTTATTTTTTCTCCCATTTGCTGGACCCCTGCACCATGTGATAGACATCAGCCAATCACAGACTAGTATATGTTTACTCTGTGAGCCTGTGTACATGTACAAATTTAGAAGCTATATTTCATATATTTAGATCTTATAGTTGTCAACTGAATGCGTTTTCAGTATTAAGTGATACAATAATTCATTTTATTATTATTATTTCCATAATCTATCGTCTTGATGCTATCATGAGCTTCTCTGTTCTATATACAGTACTCTTGATAAGGGTGTATAATGAATGGAGGGCAGAAAGGAATTTAAATCTGTTGGCTAGTAATTTATTAAAACAAGAGATCAAATTAGAGCATGTCATTATTTTTTTTTTATACTATTATGGCCCTTTAAGAACTGATTATGTTATATGTTTGTTCCTTAACCAGCTTGTCTCAGAATAACAAGCTGATAAAACAGAATCTCAAGAATTAAGATAGTTTCTGCATATTTTACATTTTTATTCCATTTTTTACTATTCTTTAGGTATATGATTCATATCTTTTTTTAAAATATAATTTGCTGTTATGAATTACGCATTTTTAACCTCACTCTTTTGTTGTTTGCTTTTCTAGCTTGCATTTCCTTTTATATTTTTTTATAATATCAAACATTATTATATTATTATGTTTTTAATGAATATTTTTACTTCAGCACTTTCTATTTGCATTTTTTTCATGTCTTCCAGATTTTTTTTTTCTTTGCGTGTACATTAATCCAAAACATTAATAGCCATATTATAACATTTGCTAAAAATATCCCACAGGTGTTGTGATTGTCTGGGCTGTTGTGGCAGGAGGGAATTACGACCACGTACTGTCTGGCTTGGTCACCCGGAGAAGAGAGATCAGAGATATCCACGCAATGTCATCAACAATCAGAAATACAACTTCTTCACATTTCTACCAGGGGTAAGAGTTGTCACAATGCAAAACGTAGTATTGTAACTGGAGATGGCAGTCTGGAACCACTGTTTTAACACAGCCATACATTTAATTTAGTAGCTGATTATGTGAACTATTTAACTTCTCATCAACAGGAAAAGTAGTTGTAAAGTTGTGATGCTATAGCTAAACATATTTATACAAAAAGCAAGACAGCGCTAACCACTGCAACACCACTTGGTTGAAATAAACTTTAATAACTGAACAAACAGTACATAAGATATTAGAAGAAGACATCAAGCAAAAATGGAAAAGTAGAAACTACTGATAAATAATAAATAGCATGATTATTATTTTATATTATATATATATATATATATATATATATACATACATACACACAGAGAATATATTGGCCCTGTAGCGGAGTCAAAAAGAGTATCCTAGACCAGCACTGATTATATTGAAAAAATATAATAACCCAGCAGAGAACAGATGTCACATAGGAAACGCGTGTAGCCGAGCAAATTTTTTCTTTCATGATTCCGATAGAGCATGCAATTTTAAGCAACTTTCTAATTTATGCCTATTATCAATTTTTCTTCGTTCTCCGGATATCTTTATTTGAAAAGCAAGAATGTAAGCTTAGATTTCAGCCAATTTTTGGTTCAGCACCTAGGTTGCACTTGCTGATTGGTGGCTACATGTAGCCACCAATCGGCAAGCGCAACCCAGGTGCTGAACCAAAAATTGGCCGGCTTCTAAACTTATATTCTTGCTTTTCAAATAAAGATATCAGGAGAACGAAGAAAATTTGATAATAGGATTAAACTAGAGAGTTGCTTAAAATTGCATGCTCTATTAGAATCATGAAAGAAAAGTGCAGATAAAAGACACTGTTCTTTAAGAGATTAAGTAGGAAGGATTTCTGAAACTTTGCTGGATTTGTCTCATCAAATAATTCTTACAGATTTGTTTTCAGAGTATAGCCATGCCAAATCTGTGTTACCAGAAGAATATCACATATTAACTGAGGCTCTTAAATTAAGTGTGCTGTAGCAAACAAAGAAGATAAAGTTACAATTATCAGTCTATTAACAAGCTTATTGACCTGGAATAAAATCAGTAAGGTATTCAATGTCTCAGAATGATTGGTGAAGCTAAGCAGAAAACTAGTGAAGCTACAGGGGATCCTTCCCAAGACAGGAAAATTATCTATTTTTCTGATGGATCAAGCCAATATAAAAACAAGAAGAATTTCGCCAATCTGTTTAACCATGAGAAGGACTTTGGTATAAAAGCCAAATGATACGTCTTTGCAATGTCTTATGGGAAAGTGCAACTAAGCGGAGAACAACAAAAGCCAGTTTGAAATAGACAACAGAGGGTCACATCCTCAACCCTGAAGATATTTTCCTCTATTGCAATAAGAAGATTAAAGGGTTTACATCCATCTATATCAAAAGCGAGGAAGTAACTGAACCTTATGAACTGGAAACTCAAGGAAAGGTTTGATAAGAGTGAGAGAATTTTAGGTACAAGAAAATTAAACCGTCTTGAAGCAGTATCAGAGAGTACTATCAGATGCTTCTCTTCATCTGCATTGCAAGAGTTTGAAGAACATGCAATGAGGAAATTTGTCCCCCTGACCCTACAGAATAATGACTGTGTCGTTTGTCTCCATGATGACCAGTGGTAGTTAGGCTTGATTGAGGACATCAGCGAGGAAATTTCATAGCTTCTAATCAAACATGTAGCTTGAAATTGTGGTTTGTCAATCATAAATATAATTGGTGTAAAATACAGTTAATTTTTATTATTTGTTATGCTTATATTACATCTTGTCATTTCACAAAATGTATGAATAAAACATAATTTATGCTTACCTGATAAATTTATTTCTCTTGTAGTGTAGTCAGTCCACGGGTCATCCATTACTTATGGAATATATCTCTTCCTAACAGGAAGCTGCAAGAGGATCACCCAGCAGAGCTGCTACATAGCTCCTCCCCTCACATGTCATATTCAGTCATTCGACCAAAGCAGACGAGAAAGGAGAAACCATAGGGTGCAGTGGTGACTGGAGTTTAATTAAAATTTAGGTCTGCCTTAAAGGACAGGGCGGGCCGTGGACTGACTACACTACAAGAGAAATAAATTTATCAGGTAAGCATAAATTATGTTTTCTCTTGTTAAGTGTAGTCAGTCCACGGGTCATCCATTACTTATGGAATACCAATACCAAAGCTAAAGTACACGGATGAAGGGAGGGACAAGGCAGGAACATTAAACAGAAGGAACCACTGCCTGAAGTACCTTTCTCCCAAAAATAGCCTCCGAAGAAGCAAAAGTGTCAAATTTGTAAAATTTTGAAAAGGTGTGAAGCGAAGACCAAGTTGCAGCCTTGCAAATCTGTTCAACAGAGGCCTCATTTTTAAAGGCCCAGGTGGAAGCCACAGCTCTAGTAGAATGAGCTGTAATCCTTTCAGGAGGCTGCTGTCCAGCAGTCTCATAGGCTAAACGTATTATGCTACGAAGCCAAAAAGAGAGAGAGGTAGCCGAAGCCTTTTGACCTCTTCTCTGTCCAGAGTAAACGACAAACAGGGAAGAAGTTTGACGAAAATCTTTAGTTGCCTGCAAATAGAACTTCAGGGCACGGACTACGTCCAAATTATGCAAAAGTCGTTCCTTCTTTGAAGAAGGGTTAGGACACAGTGATGGAACAACAATCTCTTGATTGATATTCCTGTTAGTAACTACCTTAGGTAAGAACCCAGGTTTAGTATGCAGAACTACCTTGTCTGAATGAAAAATCAGATAAGGAGAATCACAATGTAATGCAGATAACTCAGAGACTCTTCGAGCCGAGGAAATAGCCATCAAAAACAAAACCTTCCAGGATAACAGCTTGATATCAATGGAATGAAGGGGTTCAAATGGAACGCCTTGAAGAACATTAAGAACTAAGTTTAAGCTCCACGGCGGAGCAACAGTCTTAAACACAGGCTTAATCCTAGTTAAAGCCTGACAAAAAGCCTGAACGTCTGGAACTTCAGCCATACGTTTGTGTAGAAGAATAGACAGAGCAGAAATCTGTCCCTTTAACGAACTAGCAGATAAGCCCTTTTCTAAACCCTCTTGTAGAAAGGACAATATCCTAGGAATCCTAACCTTACTCCATGAGTAACTCTTGGATTCGCACCAATATAAATATTTACGCCATATCTTATGGTAAATTTTTCTGGTAACAGGCTTCCTAGCCTGTATTAAGGTATCAATAACCGACTCCGAGAAGCCACGCTTTGATAGAATCAAGCGTTCAATCTCCATGCAGTCAGCCTCAGAGAAATTAGATTTGGATGTTGAAAGGACCCTGAATTAGAAGGTCCTGTCTCAGAGGCAGAGACCACGGTGGACAGGACGACATGTCCACTAGGTCTGCATACCAGGTCCTGCGTGGCCACGCAGGCGCTATCAGAATCACTGAAGCTCTCTCCTGTTTGATCTTGGCAATCAAACGAGGAAGCATCGGGAATGGTGGAAACACATAAGCCATGTTGAAGACCCAAAGGGCTGTCAGAGCATCTATCAGCACCGCTCCCGGGTCCCTGGACCTGGATCCGTAACAAGGAAGCTTGGCGTTCTGGCGAGACGCCATGAGATCCAGATCTGGTTTGCCCCAACGAAGAATCAGTTGAGCAAAGACCTCCGGATGAAGTTCCCACTCCCCCGGATGAAAAGTCTGGCGACTTAGAAAATCCGCCTCCCAGTTCTCTACTCCTGGGATGTAAATCGCTGACAGGTGGCAAGAGTGAGACTCTGCCCAGCGAATTATCTTTGAGACTTCCAACATCGCTAGGGAACTTCTGGTTCCCCCTTGATGGTTGATGTAAGCCACAGTCCGTGATGTTGTCCGACTGAAATCTGATGAACCTCAGAGTTGCTAACTGAGGCCAAGCTAGGAGAGCATTGAATATTGCTCTTAATTCCAGAATATTTATTGGGAGGAGTTTCTCCTCCTGAGTCCATAATCCCTGAGCTTTCAGGGAGTTCCAGACTGCGCCCCAGCCTAGAAGGCTGGCGTCTGTTGTTACAATCGTCCAATCTGGCCTGCGAAAGGTCATCCCCTTGGACAGATGTGGCCGAGAGAGCCACCATAGAAGAGAATCTCTGGTCTCTTGATCCAGACTTAGTAGGGGGGACAAATCTGAGTAATCCCCGTTCCACTGACTTAGCATGCACAATTGCAGCGGTCTGAGATGCAGGCGCGCAAATGGTACTATGTCCATTGCCGCTACCATTAAGCCGATTACTTCCATGCACTGAGCTACTGACGGTGTGGAATGGAATGAAGGGACACGGCAAGCATTTAGAAGTTTTGATAACCTGGCCTCTGTCAGGTAAATTTTCATCTCTACAGAATCTATAAGAGTCCCTAGAAAGGGAACTCTTGTAAGTGGTAATAGAGAACTCTTTTCCACGTTCACCTTCCACCCATGCGACCTCAGAAATGCCAGAACTATCTCTGTATGAGACTTGGCAGTTTGAAAACTTGACGCTTGTATCAGAATGTCGTCTAGGTACGGAGTCACCGCTATGCCTCGCGGTCTTAGTACCGCCAGATGTGAGCCCAGAACTTTTTGTAAAGATTCTTGGAGCCGTAGCTAATCCGAAGGGAAGAGCTACAAACTGGTAATGCCTGTCTAGGAAAGCAAATCTTAGGTACCGATAATGATCCTTGTGAATCGGTATGTGAAGGTAGGCATCCTTTAAATCCACTGTGGTCATGTACTGACCCTCTTGGATCATGGGAAGGATGGTTCGAATAGTTTCCATTTTGAATGATGGAACTCTTAGAAATTTGTTTAGGATTTTTAAGTCCAAGATTGGTCTGAAGGTTCCCTCTTTCTTGGGAACCACAAATAGATTTGAATAGAATCCCTGCCCGTGTTCCGTTCGCGGAACTGGGTGGATCACCCCCATTAGTAAAAGGTCTTGTACACAGCGTAGAAACGCCTCTTTCTTTATTTGGTTTGCTGATAACCTTGAAAGATGAAATCTCCCTCGTGGAGGAGAAGTTTTGAAGTCCAGGAGATATCCCTGAGATATGATCTCCAACGCCCAGGGATCCTGGACATCTCTTGCCCAAGCCTGGGCGAAGAGAGAAAGTCTGCCCCCCACTAGATCCGTTTCCGGATAGGGGGCCCTCTCTTCATGCTGTCTTGGGGGCAGCAGCAGGTTTCTTAGCCTGCTTGCCCTTGTTCCAGGACTGGTTAACTTTCCAGCCCTGCCTGTAACGAGCAACAGCTCCTTCCTGTTTTGGAGCGGAGGAAGTTGATGCTGCTCCAGCCTTGAAGTTACGAAAGGCACGAAAATTAGACTGTTTGGCCTTTGATTTGGCCCTTTCCTGAGGTAGAGCATGGCCCTTACCTCCCGTAATGTCAGCTATAATTTCTTTCAAGCCGGGCCCGAATAAGGTCTGCCCTTTGAAAGGAATATTAAGCAATTTAGATTTAGAAGTCACGTCAGCTGACCAGGATTTAAGCCATAGCGCTCTGCGCGCTTGGATGGCGAATCCGGAGTTCTTAGCCGTAAGTTTGGTTAAATGTACGACGGCATCAGAAACAAATGCGTTAGCTAGCTTAAGTGCTTTAAGCTTGTTCATAATTTCATCCAATGGAGCTGTGCGAATGGCCTCTTCCAGAGACTCAAACCAGAATGCCGCCGCAGCAGTGACAGGCGCAATGCATGCAAGGGGCTGTAAGATAAAACCTTGTGGAACAAACATTTTCTTAAGGTAACCCTCTAATTTCTTATCCATTGGATCTGAAAAGGCACAACTATCCTCCACCGGGATAGTGGTACGCTTAGCTAAAGTAGAAACTGCTCCCTCCACCTTAGGGACCGTCTGCCATAAGTCTCGTGTGGTGGCGTCTATAGGAAACATTTTCCTAAATATGGGAGGAGGGGAAAAGGGCACACCAGGTCTATCCCACTCCTTGCTAATAATCTCTGTAAGCCTTTTAGGTATAGGAAACACGTCAGTACACACCGGTACCGCATAGTATCTATCCAACCTACATAATTTTTCTGGAATTGCAACCGTGTTACAATCATTCAGAGCCGCTAATACCTCCCCTAGCAATATGCTGAGGTTCTCAAGCTTAAATTTAAAATTAGAAATCTCTGAATCCAGTCTCCCTGGATCAGATCCGTCACCCACAGAATGAAGCTCTCCGTCTTCACGTTCTGCAAACTGTGACGCAGTATCTGACATGGCTCTCACCTCATCCGCGCGCTCTGTCCTTAACCCAGAGCTATTGCGCTTGCCTCTTAATTCTGGCAATTTAGATAATACTTCTGTCATAACAGTAGCCATGTCTTGCAAAGTGATTTGTAAGGGCCTCCCTGATGTACTTGGCGCCACAATATCACGCACCTCCTGAGCGGGAGGCGAAGGTACTGACACGTGAGGAGAGTTAGTCGGCATAACTTCCCCCTCGTTGTCTGGTGATAATTTCTTTACATGTAAAGATTGACTTTTATTTAAAGTAGCATCAATGCAATTAGTACATAAATTTCTATTGGGCTCCACATTGGCCTTTAAACATAGTGAACAAAGAGATTCATCTGTGTCAGACATGTTTAAACAGACTAGCAATGAGACTAGCAAGCTTGGAAATACTTTTCTAAATAAATTTACAAGCAATATAAAAAACGCTACTGTGCCTTTAAGAAGCACAAAAAGCTGTCACAGTTGAAATAACAATGAACCAAAATAGTTATAGCAACCAATTTTTCACAGTAAATGTATTAAGTTAGCAAAGGATTGCACCCACCAGCAAATGGATGATTAACCCCTTAATACCCAAAAACGGATAACAATTTAATAATTAACGTTTTTCTCACAGTCAAAACACACTGTCACAGGTCTGCTGTGACTGATTACCTCCCTCAAAATGAATTTTTGAAGACCCCTGAGCTCTCTAGAGACGATCTGGATCATGGAGAATGAAGTAGACAGATTGTGACTGAATTTTTACTGCGCAAAAAAGCTCTAAAATAGGCCCCTCCCACTCATATTACAACAGGGTGGAAGCTCAGAAAACTGTTTCTATGCAGAAAACAAAGATGGCCATGTGGTAAAAATCATGCCCCAATAAGTTTTATCACCAAGTACCTCACAAAAAACGATTAACATGCCAGTAAACGTTTAAACATACATTTGAAAAGTTATGAATTGTTATTAATAAGCCTGCTACCAGTCGCTTTTACTGCAGTTAAGGCTCATACAATATTTCAGTATTAACAGTATTTTCAGAGTCAATTCCATTCCTTAGAAAAATACATTCAGTGTACACACACTCATCAGCCTAATACCAGTCGCTATCACTGCATTTAAGGCTGAACTTACTTTACATTGGTATCAGCAGTATTTTCTCAGTCAATTCCATTCCTCAGAAAAATAATTACTGCACATACCTCATTTGCAGGGGGGCCCTGCATGCTATTCCCCTTCTCTGAAGTTACCTCACTCCTCAGATGAGAACAGCCAGTGGATCTTAGTTACGTCTGCTAAGATCATAGAAAACGCAGGCAGATTCTTCTTCTAATGCTGCCTGAGAATAAACAGCACACTCCGGTGCCATTTAAAATAACAAACTTTTGATTGTAGAAATAAACTAAGTTAAAAAACACCACAGACCTCTCACAGCGACCTATCTAGTTAGGCTGCAAGAGAATGACTGAATATGACATGTGAGGGGAGGAGCTATGTAGCAGCTCTGCTGGGTGATCCTCTTGCAGCTTCCTGTTAGGAAGAGATATATTCCATAAGTAATGGATGACCCGTGGACTGACTACACTTAACAAGAGAAAGTAAGGTTAAAAAATTTCACGACGTACTCCCTTTTAAAGAAAAAAATAAGAAAAGTTTCAAACCTGAAATGATTTGCATGCACAATTTACTTACCAAGGTACCACCTAAAAACATTTTAGGACTGAGACTCAAACCTTTCCCATTATAAATTGACCCTAAAAGTGTAGCTTTTATTGATTTCCATCATTACATTAGGACTTGAGTTCTAAGCCCTAAGGATCAAGAATGTGTGCAAAATGTGTATGTACCTTGTAATGTGACCTAGAGATCGGTTTTGGTTCCAAGGAGCAAGGTCCATCATGAGCTCAAATATTGAAGTTTCTGTATAACTAAAATTTAATGGCTGCCATAGTTAAACCAAGTAAAATTTAAAAAAAAATGGTGAATTTGCAATACTAATACATAGACGTAATCGCTCAAGAAAATTAAAAATGATCAAGCAACCAACTTTACAATTATTGGTCCACTTTTGATGGACTGACCCATATGTGAATCAAGGCTAGGATATTTCTTGATGTTTAACATGTTAATAGTAGCTGCTTCTTCCCATTGGGATATTGACCTCTTTCATTTTTTTTCTCCAGATAACTGTTTAAAAAATAGTTTTTAGTATCTGCAAAAAATCTTTTTTGTCATATGAAAATGTTAATGATAACATTATAGCCCCTTCCTTCATAATACTTCTTGAAAGCTTTGTTAATAAAAGTTATACTCATACTTCTTCAGTGAATGTAGTGACCCTTCTTGATTAGATTTGGCAATACTTTTAAAGTTTTTATTTTTCAGTTGTAAAGCCAAATGTTTCAAAATCTATAATTGGCTTATAACTGTGTTGCCTTTTGTTTAAACATCTTTTATTGCATCCTCTTTATTCAGGTGATTTAAATGCTTTCAAATTTGGGAGCAACCTACCAAAGATACCTTTGCTGAGACAATTTCCATTGAGTGATTAGTGCTAATGAATTTATACTTACGGGCATAATAATATATGTTAACTATGAATAATACTTTATTAAAGGGACAGTCGACTCCAGCATTTTTTGTTTAAAAAGATAATACTTTTATTATCTATTCCCCAGTTTTGCATAACCAACACGGTTATATTAATACACGTTTTACCTCTGTGATTACTTTGTATCTAAGCTTCTGCAGACTGCCCCCTTATTTCAGTTCTTTAGACAGACTTTTAACCAATCAGTGATGATTTCTAGGTAACTCCATGGGAGTGAGCACAATGTTATCTATATCGCACACATGAGCTAGTGATGTCTACCTGAAACATCACAGTGCAATAATCTATATAATACAAAACTTAAATATACATATATATAATTTAATCCATAACTAAAACATTACCACCTTTGAAATAATAATAATAAAAAAATATATATAATACTAATAAACTAGTGGCCACTAAAAAATAGTAATTCCAAGCATGCTGGATATTTGTGAAAAAACTAAGACTTCTTTCTTCCATGATTCAGATAGAGCAGGCAATTTTAAGCAACTTTCTAATTTACTCCTATTATCAATTTATCTTCATTCTTTTGGTATCTTTATTTAAAAAACAGGAATGTAAGCTTAGGAGCCGACCTATTTTTGGTTCAGCACCTGGGTAGCGCTTGCTAATTGGTGGCTAAAAGCGTTGCATCTGTGTTGCTTTTTCTATATGTATTGCCTCTTTGCAGTTAAACACTTAGAGGACCACTCAACGCAGTCAAATTGCATAATTAACAAGTCCATAATAAAAACACAATGATTTAACACCTACTCTGAATTTCAAATAAGCAGTAGATTTTTTTTTCTCACAAATAATTTTTTTCTCTCCCATTTTCCGCCCCCCTGTATCATGTGACAGACATCAGCCAAACACAGACTAGTATACGTATACCCTGTGAGCTTGTGCACATGCTCAGAAGTATCTTGTTCACCAGAAAGTGTGTATATAATAGATCTGTGCAACATTTGATAATGGAAGTAAATTGGAAAGTGTCTTACTCTTTCTGAATCATAACATTTTATTTTGACTTGAATGTCCCCTTAATAAAAAAGATCATTTGTATAAAATAGAATTCACCTTTTTAATGGAACAGTAATTATGGGCAATGACTGTGCATACATTTATTCATAACAATAAACTAAGATCATTTCTTATACAAACACATTTTGAATTGCAGAATTGTTTAGTAATTCATAATTGGAAATCACTTTTTTTTCCTCACTGTCCACTCTGCGACCCCCAGCAGGATCCCAGCGAAGAATAATTAGACCCCTGGAGCTAAATTGACATCAGTGGCAGAATAGTGTAGAAATAGTCTTGGGGTCATTTCCAGTTGTATATTTATGTGTAACTGATAGATTGTACGTCATTTTGTCAATTTGAATGATGAGTTGAAAGTTAAATTGAACAAACTACTTGATGCTAAAAATATCTGGGTTCTCGCTGTGGGTCTTGCTTCATGCTGTTTCCCCCAACCATTGGTAAAACAATCAGCTTTGAGTGGGGTTAAAAGCTCCTTGGAATATTAATGGCTGGCTGTAGGGGTTATTGACATCTTTATTAAAAAAAAAAAAAAAAAAAGACAAATTATTTTTCAGTTTTCACAGATTCTGATTTGTTTTCTAATTTTTTTTCTTTCTTTTCACAGGTTCTTTTTAACCAGTTCAAATATTTTTTCAATCTCTATTTTTTGCTCCTGGCATGTTCTCAATTTGTTCCTGAGATGCGGCTGGGACCTTTATATACATTCTGGGTTCCATTGGTGAGTAAAAGAATGAGGCATAATTTAATATGATTTATTTCCTTGAGAATTACAAAAGGTTGACATTCTTTAATTAGTCTTTTAAAATGTTATTTATTTTATTCCTTAATTTTTTTCAGGTACTGATATAAAAATACTTATTGAAATTAACCAAAAATAAATTTAAATGTTATTGTGATATCTAATTTTAAACATGGGGCTAGATAGATTCAGATAAGTGTATATCTAAAAAAAACAACTACTTCTTCCCATAGACTTGAATGGAGAGTGCAAACTGGAAAAAATGAAATCACCTTTCCCGGCCCTACCTCCACACCGTGAGCGTGCTCTGCTAAAGCGTTCCTCCTTCCTCCTAACATATATGTGCATGCGCTGTCTTCAATGTGTAATACTAAAGTAAACAGTGGATCACAGAGATTCACTGTTTACCTTAGTAAAAGCAGAGAAACAGGCAGCAAGTGAGTCATCCCCGTAGCAATAAACTAATATTTATTTAAAATTTATACAATTCCTTTTTTTTATAAAAAATAAAAGATTCAGTTGTATATTTTATACAATATATTCCGATGCAAAACCCTAAGTGTTAATGAATTATTACAAGTATTATTTTTCCCTAAGACATAGAGGGGGAAGGAGATAGAGGGGGAGGGTGGGAGAGAAAGAGAGAAGGCAAGAGAAAGAGGTTGAGAAAAGGAGGGTGATAGTGGGAGAGAGAGAGGGTGAATAGTGAGGCGGAGGGAGTGAGTGAGTAGGGGGGAAATAGAGAGCTGTAGAAAAAGATGGGGAGGGAGAGAGAAGGTGGTAAAAAAAGAGAGGGAGTGAAAGATGGGGAGGGAGAAGGGAAGAGACAGGCAGAGAGAGAGAGAATGGGGATTGAGAGAGATAGGTAGAGAGACATGGGGAGAGAATGGGAGATAGAGAGGAGGAGATTGTGGGAGAGAGAGGGAGTAGAGAGAGAGGGTCAAAAAGAGAGAGTAGGAAAAGAGAGGATTAGGAGAGAGAAACAGGGAGAGAGGAGGAGAGAGTAAGAGGAGGTTAGAAACATATGGGGTAGATAAAGGTGACAATAGAGAGAGAGGGGTGAGAGTGAAAGATTTAGAGAGAGAGAGAGGGGGAAGATAAAGTGGGTGAATGAGAGGGGCAGAGAAAAAGTAGGAGAAAAGAGTGAGAGAGAGTGGGTGGGGGGGAGTGATAGGGGAGGAGAGAGAAGGGGTAGAGAGAGATGGGGAGGAAGAGAGATGAGCGATAAAGTGGGTGAGAGAGAAAGTAAGAAAGAAAAGAGGGAGAGAGAGAGATAGGGGGAGAGTGGGAGGTGTATAGAGAGGGAAAGTGAGAGGGGAAGAGTGAGAAGGGGTAGAGAGAGACAGAGGGGGGGAGAGTAGGTGGTGTATATTGAGAGAAGGATGTGGAAAGTGAGAAAGGGGGGAGAGAGAGACAGATATTACAATTATAATACCTGTGGTGACCATGTGGAAGATTGTGTTAGTTTAAAGATTATGGAAAAAAATTGTAAATAAATTAAACTTGTCATATTCCCCTTTGTTCAGAAATAGCAGACATGCATGGCTTTGCCATTGTTTTTTGGTAATTAGGCCACTAATTGCAGCTGGGGACCATACTTCTGAAATATCTGGCAGTGAAGGGGTTAATTAGTTAGCTGGCATGGGTTGCATTCTAGTGTAAGGATTACCATCCCACGTGACACTACCCACTTCCTTGGTCGCTCCTAAACAGCTCTTTCCCCCTCCACCCACACTCAATCACCACCATCTTAGGTACTGGCAGAAGGTCATTTTTTATTTTATTTATAAATTAATTTTATTTTTGTATTTTCTGTAGTGTATGATCCCCCCCTTATCCTCTCTCATTCCTCCCTAACAGCTCTATAATCCTCCCCCTCCCAATGGTGTCTGCCATCTTCGGTACTAGCAGCTGTCTGCCAGTACCCATTTTGCAGTTGCATTTGTATATTTTTTTATTTATTTTATTTTTTAGTGTAGCGGTCCCCCACCCCTCATTGCCCATTTTTCTGTAGTGCAGCGCCCCCATCCTTTTCTCACCCTTCCATATACATACACATCATTTTGGGTTAAGGGGTTAAAATGATATCCTCTGTCTGAATCACAAAAGAACATTTATGGGTTCATATTCATTTTAATAATGTGTGTCCCTTTAATAAATCACAATTTGACATAATCCCATTTCTCTCACTAACTTAGCAGAAACCTAAGTCTGACTTTACACTCAGGGCTTGCACTCTGTATTCTCTCCTACTGGGCACATTCCAGATTTTCTATTTCTATAGTATTTGAAGGACATCTGGTTGATGAATTTAGCTTTGCATTCCTAGTTGTTTATTATCCCCTCTAGTTTTCAAGCACTGTTTTTATGTGAACATTTACCTGGTTATAATTCTAAATTAATTTTCCCTCCCTCCCCAGGGATTCGTACTGGCTGTCACCATCATTCGAGAGGCATCGGAAGAGATCCGATGTTTCATACGGGATAAGGAAGTCAACTCGCAGATCTACAGCAAGCTCACAGCCAGAGGTCAGCTTGTTGGCCCCTGTATTGTTTTACTTCTGTTTCTTGCTTCCTCTGTCTGGCTGCTGAAACAGTGGGGAGCTCCGCTTAGCGTAATGCTGCTGACAGCTCAAAAAATAGACCAGGGAGTGAGTTGTGCACTAGGCAGGTGGAGTAATTGCTGATTTTGAGCTGCTGACCTGGTAGAACATCTGTGGTTTTTGAGAAATAGCATCTGGGCAGTGTCTAAGCACGTGTGTCAAACATGCAGCCCTGGAGTGCACATGCTGTACTCCCTACCTTTACTTTTACTTTCATTGTGGCTTACACCCTCGCTTTTATTTAAAGTGTGACCATTTTATCAGTATGATGAATGCCTGCAAAAAGACAACCCTTTGTGTTATGTTTTTGTGCATGTGATTTGGATGCTCTTTTATGTGTTACCAGGTCTAAACAGGTATGTCTATACTGTGTATGTGTGGTGGTGCAAATATTTATACCTCTTGAATGACAGCAAACTGATCTTTCAGGAATTTCAAACCATAAGAGTTAGAAGTTAACCCTTTAAATATTTTTTTTTATTTACTAACTAGTCGATAAGCCTGCCCACAGGGCAGTCTAATTTTTTGTTTAAACTACAGATGTAGAAACAACCTATTTTGTAACTCTTTTTATATAAATAAGTGGGAAAGCCTGCCCAAAAGGGCAGCCTTTTGTGGTGACGGAACCACCCTGCCATTTTCGGAAGGGCGGTCTATTGTGGTGACGGAACCACCCTGCCATTTTTGGAATCCACCTAGATTCAGTTTATGCTGCATCTAGGTGGATTCTTTCACCACCCTGCCATCCAGGTGGATTCTGAAAATGGCAGGGTGGTGAAAGGAGCTGCATCCAGGTGGATTCTTTCACCACCCTGCCATTTTTGGAATCCACATGGATGCAGCTTACGCTGCATCCAGGTGGATTCTTTCACCACCCTGCTATCCAGGTGAATTCTTTAACCAACCCTTTTGCTCTCTCTCCCCCCTCTCTTTTGCTCTCCCCCCCTCTCTTTTGCTCTCCCACTCCCCTCTCTCTTTTGCTCTCCCCTCTCTCTTTTGCTCTCCCCTCTCTCTTTTGCTCTCCCCTCTCTCTTTTGCTCTCCCCTCTCTCTTTTGCTCTCCCCCTCTCTTTTGCTCTCTCCCCTCTCTTTTGCTCTCCCTCTCTTTTGCTCTCCCCTCTCCCCCTCTCTTTTGCTTCTCTCCCCTCTCTTTTGCTCTCCCTCTCCCCCTCTCTTTTGCTCTCCCTCTCCCCCTCTCTTTTGCTCTCCCTCTCTTTTGCTCTCCCTCTCCCCCTCTCTTTTGCTCTCCCTCTCTTCCCTCTCTTTTGCTCTCTCTCTCCCCTCTCTTTTGCTCTCTCTCCCCCCTCTCTTTTGCTCTCTCTCCCCCTCTCTTTTGCTCTCTCTCCCCTCTCTTTTGCTCTCTCCCCTCTGTTTTGCTCTCTCTCCCCTCTATTTTGCTCTCTCTCCCCTCTATTTTGCTCTCGCTCTCTCCCCTCTATTTTGCTCTCGCTCTCTCTCCTCTCTTTTGCTCTCTATCTCTCCCCCTCTCTTTTGCTCTCCTCTCTCTCTCTCTCCCCTCTCTTTTGCTCTCCTCTCTCATCCCTCTTTTGCTCTCTCTCTCCCTCTCTCTTTTGCTCTCTCTCTCCCCCCTCTCTTTTTGCTCTCTCTCTCCCCCACTTTTTTGCTCTCTCTCTTTTGTTCTCTCTCTCCCTCTCCTTTTGCACTCTCTCTCCAGCTCTCTTGTGGTCTCTCCCTCTCTTTTGCGCTTTCTCCCTCTCTTTTGCGCTCTCTCCCCCCTCTTTTGCTCTCCTTCCCCCCTTTCATTTGCTCTCTCCACTCTCATTTGCTCAACCCTCCCCCTCTCATTTGCTCTCTCTCTCCCCCCTCTCTTTTGCTCTATCTCCCTTCTCTTTTGCTCTCTCCCCTCTCTTTTGCTCTCTCTCCCCTCTCTCTTTTGCTCTGTCTCCCCCTCTTTTACCCTCCCCCCTCTCTTTTACCCTCCCCCCTCTCTTTTGCTCTCTCTCCCCCCTCTTTTGCTCTCTCTCTCCCTCTTTTGCTCTCTCTCTCCCTCTTTTGCTCTCTTTTCTCCCTCTTTTGCTCTCTTTCCCCTCTCTTTTGCTCTCTCTCCCCTCTCTTTTGCTCTCTCTTCCCTCTCTTTTATGCTTTTACTCTCCCTCTCTTTTGCTCTCTCACCCTCTCTCTCCTCCTCTCTTTTCCTTTCTCCCCCCCCCCCTTCTCTTTTGCTCTCTCTCATCCTTCTCTATCGGCCCCCTCTTTTACTCTCTCTCACCCCTCTTGTTCGCTCTCACAAAGACGGCCACGGCTGCTCCCGCCTGGCCCTGCCCAGCTCCGCCCCATCACGCCCCGCCTCTGTCACACCCAGTCGTCCTCTCAGGTCAGTTTGCCCACTTTCACTTCCAGCAATACAGCATCTGCTATCAGAAATTAAAGGGACAGTATACTGTAAAATAGTTTTTCCCTTAATGTGTTTACAATTGCTTTTTTACCAACTGCAGAGTAAAAAAATGTATGAAAATTAGCTTTTTAAGGTTTATTTCTGTATATTAAAGCTCTGATTTTGTGTTTTGAAGCCACAGCCTAATAAAATAGGTTGAGCTTGTAGGTATAATCAGATCTCATTACTGTATCACATTGTGCACATATACCTGCTTCTTTATCTTATATCTGTCCTTAAAACAATCACCAATACTTTGAGAGAACAATGGAAAATCAACATTTTATACCTATCTCTGCTTTATCACACTGGGAGTGTAATTTCTTCTGCTGGCTGTGTTTACAAAGCTTATCTATAGCTGGTACGCGCGGCCACAAACTTTCAGAATAGGTGGGGATACCACATGCTAAATTAACAATTTCAAATGACAATATAAGGGTAAAGGAGCTACTTGTAAACAATTTAATACACTCCAGCAGGTAAAGTGGATCATTGGGAACAAATTAAAGGGGAGAAATTTTTTGAGTAAACTGTCCCTTTAAGATTGCAAAAAAACTCTCTTGTGTAATCCCAATCCCTGCTCTTGGCCAACCAAGTATTCCAATTATTAAAGAGCAGGGGTTGTCAATTATTCTGGTTGGATCAATCTAGGCTAATTTATCTCCATCACCTCTGAAGTAGCAGGGAGGTTAGGAAAGAGCTGTTTAACGCTGCATGGAATCCAAAGATCGATCTGCAGCTTCTTAAATGGAATTCCTAGCTATATTGAAAATCCACTTGTTAAATCTGGAGATATAAAGCCTCAAAGTTGTCTTATAATTATATTGCTAGAACAATACAAGAAAAATGTCCAAATTCCAAAAATCCATGCCTAGATTTCACAAAAGCAAATAATTATAATTCTACATTTTTAAATTTTTAGATTATAAATTATAATACATATTAATACTTCTTTTAATATTTTTATAAGATATATTTTCATACCCATCATAAATGTAGAATAATCATGTAAACATTTGTTTTAGTCTTATTACAGTAGATAAAATATTAATAAAGTTCACATTAATGAATATTACATTTAAACAATAAGTGATCAGAATGAAATACTCAAAGTATTACCCCAGTTGAAACCACCGCTGATTCAATCAGCAGCGCTAGCTGCACATCTGAGTCGTGTGACTAATGCTGCTTATTGGATCAGAGGCAGTTTCCCCATAGGACCAGCAGTTCTCTGCAGATCCAGAGTGGCATTTCTACTGTGTGTTTAACCCGTTTTTCTTCTCAAACAGGAAGAGTCCACAGCTGCATTCATTACTTTTCAAATACCTCCCCCACTTCCTTCATCCCCCAGTCATTCCTAGCCTTTTGTCACAGGAGGTTGGCAGAGAAGTGTCAGAAGTTCGAGTTAAGTCTCTTATGGGGGGTTGTTACGGTTACCCTTAGTCTCGCTGAGAGATGGACCGCTTAGTAGCCTGGATCCCTATTGCTAAAGAGGGGAGAAGCTGCTTTCCATAGTATTCTATATGAGTCTCGCAAATATAGAATAATCTCCCTTAGCTGCAGTACAGCTAGGATACCCTTCTGCCCACAAAAACGAGTCAACGCTGCGATTGAGGGTCAAACAAGAACTCAGCACTGGGATGCCCAGCCTGCTTTTTATTAAGGTTACATGCACACAGGGCACTCCCAGGGGGAGAGGGGGGGGGGAAGCACAAAATCCCCCATCACACATTTAGATAGGAGAGCACTGTCCTTTGACAGGCCACAATAGGTTTACAGTACTATAGATAACAAGTTTACAAGTTCATCTTATCAATTAGCAGTCTGGCTCCAGAGGTGATTAGACAATGGGATTGGTTATCCCTAAACTTAGAGCTGAGGCCAGCAAAAATGTGTATTTAGGCAATAGTTTCTAAAAGCTGAAAAAAAAGAGTTAACTCTTTATGAAATGATACTTGTTACGGTTTTCTTGGAGCCCTTCTTCGGGCGCTGGCTTGCTGGTTCAGGCATTGCTGCTGGGAAATAAGCTCTTCACAACAAAATAACTAATGCTTCTGTAACAGTGCTCCCTTTCTGTGGAACACTCTGGCAGACACGGTCTGACCCCTTTTCGGGGCAGACTAAGGCTGTCCAGACCGCTGGTTATGCGGGGCTGAGGTCTGTTTGTCTGGACAAACCCGTCGGCGTTGCCATTCTGTTTCCCAGGTCTGTAAGTAATGGTGAAATTGAAGGGTTGCAACGATAAGCTCCAACGTAATAGCCTGCCGTTATCTCCAGAGACCCGGTTCAGCCACACCAACGGGTTATGGTCGGTGACCAGAGTGAACTCCTGACCATATAAATAGGGAGTCAATTTCTTTAATGCCCACACCAAAGCCAAACACTCCTTTTCGACCGCTGCATAGCTGACTTCGCGGGGCAGGAGCTTCCGGCTGATGTAGGCAACTGGATGCTCCCCTCCATCTTCGCCTACTTGGCTGAGGACAGCTCCCAGCCCGAACATGGAAGCGTCTGTATGGACGATAAAACGTTTGTTAAGGGCTGGGGCCGCCAAGACAGGAGCGTTAATTAGAGCATTTTTGAGAGCCTGGAAAGCCGTTTCACAGTGGGGAGACCACAGGACCTGTCGAGGTAAGTTCTTCTTGGTCAAGTCAGTCAGGGGTTTGGCAAGTGTGCTGTAGTCTGGTACGAACCGTCTATAGTACCCTGCCGTGCCCAGGAAGGCTAGGACCTGAGTCTTAGTGATGGGGGTGGGCCAATTGGCGACAGCTTCTATTTTGGCCGGCTCTGGTCGCTGCTTTCCACACCCCCACCCGGTGACCCAGGTACTGTACCTCGGCCATCCCAAAGTGGCATTTTTCTGGCTTCAGAGTCAGGGCCAGCAGCCCGGATCTGATCCAGAACCATTCCCACATGAGCTAAGTGGTCCTCCCAGGACTCACTGTGGATCGCTATGTCATCCAGGTAGGCGCAAGCAAAACTCTGGAAGCCATCCAGGAGCCTATCCACCAAGCGCTGGAATGTAGCTGGGGCATTCTTCATCCCAAACGGCATTACCCTAAACTGATATAAGCCGAATGGGGTGACGAATGCCGACTTGGGGATAGCCTCCGGGGCCAGGGGAATCTGCCAGTAACCTTTGCAGAGGTCAATAGTGGTCAGGTAATTTCCCCTGGCTATACGATCGAGTAGCTCGTCTACCCTGGGCATAGGGTAAGCGTCCGTCACGGTATTTTCATTGAGCCTCAGATAGTCTACACAGAACCGGGTGTTCCCATCTTTCTTGGGCACCAAGACAACTGGGGAGGCCCATGGACTATCGGAGGGCTCAATTACCCTGAGCTGGAGCATCTCATCGATCTCCTTCTTCATTCCTGTCCTAACTGCTTCGGGGATTCGGTACGGAGCCTGGCGCAAGGGAGCTTGTCCCGGAGTATCTACCTGGTGGGGTGGTTAAAGTAGTGTACCCTGGCTTCGGGGAGAAGGTGAGGTGTTTGGACTGGAGGAGTTGGTTGAGCTGCTCCCTTTCAGTGGGGCTAAGTCGGTCCCCTATCTGAACCTGCGCCACTATACCTGTGGGGAGACTCTTTTCTAATAGGTCTGGGAATGGGTAAACTGTCGGGGTCTTCCTGAGGGGAACAACATACGGCCGTCACGTTCTCATGGTCGCTCAAAATATTCCTTGAGCAAGTTTACATGAAATGTCTTTCTAAGATTGTTGTCATGGCAGCTAGCTATCACATAAGTGGTGTCTCCCCTTTTCTCTACGATCTGGTAGGGACCCTGCCAGGACGCCTGCAATTTGTCTGTCTTCACCGGCTTAAGTACTAACACCTTTTGTCCTATGGTGAAGATTCTCTTTCGGGCCCCCCGGTCGTACCATACTTTCTGTCTTCTCTGGGCCAACTGGAGATTAGCCCGCACGGATTTGGCTAATTGCTCCATTCGGTCCCTGAGTTCCAGCACGTATGGCACAATGGGGACACCGTCAGCCTCCATCTCTCCCTCCCAGTGCTCCCGGATCAGGTTTAGGGGTCCCCGTACCTTTCTTCCGTAGAGCAACTCGAAGGGAGAGAACCCTGTCGTTTCCTGGGGCACCTCCCGATAAGCAAATAGGAGGTGCGGCAGGAAGCGTTCCCAGTCTCGGTATTCCTGAGTGAACGTCTTGAGCATTTGCTTGAGGGTCCCATTGAACCTCTCACACAGCCCGTTCGTCTGGGGGTGGTATGGGGAGCTCAGGAGGGACTTAATTTTGCAAACCTGCCAGAGTTGTTGGGTTAATTCAGCCGTAAATTGGGTGCCTCGGTCGGATAGGATTTCTTTTGGAAATCCTACCCGGGAGAACACCTGTACTAGTGCATTCGCTAACCGTATCCGCTTGTATGTTGGATAGGGCGACAGCCTCTGGGTACCTGGTAGCGTAGTCCACTACGGTAAGAATGTAGCGCTTACCAGAGGGACTAGGGGTAGCCAGTGGTCCCACTAGGTCAATAGCAACCCGGCTGAAGGGTTCCTCTACAATGGGCATATTTACTAGCTGGGCTTTAGGGTGATCGCCTCGCCTTCCTACTCGTTGACACACATCGCAGGTGTTACAGTAAGTTCTAACGTCAGCGTGCACCCCTGGCCAAAAGAACGTGTGAGTAATGCGGTGTAGGGTACGGGTAACGGCTAGGTGGCCTGCTAAGGGGATGTCGTGGCCTATTTTGAGGATTTCTTGACGGTATTTGTGGGGCACTACCAGCTGTCGCCTACGCTGTCCCCTTTTCTCTGTCCAGCGGTATAGTTTCCCTTTTTCCCATAAGAATGTTTCATTATCTGCCCCGCCCCCTCCGGTCTCTGCTCGTTCCCGGTACTTTTGTAAGGTCGGGTCAGTCTTAGACTCTGCCTCGAAAGCATCTGGGGTGTCCCAGGGTATGGGGCCTAACCTGTCAGGCAAGGTCGGGGTAGGTCTTACCTGTGTCTCCCGCACTGGTGAGAGCTCTCGCTCCGTCCGGGCTTGGGCCCGTGTAGTCACTGGGTCCGCCTCGTTGTTGCATACTGGAGCATAGGCAGAAGTCATGGGGCCCAAATCGTTGCCCAGTAGTACTTCGGCAGGTAAATTATCCATTAGGCCCACGTTCACAGCCCCCTTTCCCGCTCCCCAATCAAGATGCACTTTAGCTGTTGGAATTTTGTACACATCCCCCCCCGCCACTCTAACGGCCACAGTCTGTCCGGATCGCTTGTGCTCTGGCACCAAATGACTCTGTACCAGCGTGATAGTAGCCCCTGTGTCTCGCAATCCCTCGGTAGATCGCCCCTCGAGCCATACCCTCTGCCGATGGTGCTGGCGGTTATCTGAGGCAGCATATACAGGGTCTGCCTCGTGAAGCGGCCCCACATATCCCTCCATAGGGGCCTCTTGGTTAACACAGAGGGCCCGGGCCGGACGATAGGACCCAGAGGGGTAATTGTAATTCCTGGGTGTCTGGTGCGTATTAAGGGGGCAGCTAGCCATGAAATGCCCTGATTGCTTGCATCGGTGGCAAGTCGGTCTGTGACGCTCAGAGCTGTTATTGGGTGGTCCTGAGTGTCGGACGGGCCCTGTGGGCACCGGGGCTCGGAATTCAGCACGAGGGGGTGCACGGTAAACCTCTCTGGGTTCGACCCGTGTTGGAGCTCGGTAGTTCATGGGTTCGTGAAGACGGGAGTCATAATGTTCATCGGCCAATTTGGCTGCTTCTTCTAAGGTAGAAGGCCGTCTGTCTCGCAGCCATTCCTTCCCTTGCTGTTCCATGCCATTATAAAAATGTTCTAAGAGAAACAATTGTAAAATTTCCTCCCCAGTCACCGCTTTACGTTCCGCTCAGCCAGTGATTTGCCGCTCTCCGCATTCGGTGCGCCCATTCCATATGGGTATCGTTAGGCTTCTTTTCCGTGCCCCGAAACTGTCGGCGATACGTGTCCGGAGTTACAGCGTACCGTCGCAACAGTGTCTCCTTAACTAGCTCATACTGTGTCACTTCCTTAGCACCCAGAGTACGAAAGGCTTCCAGGGCTCGCCCGGATAGTTTCCCAGACAATATCGTGGGCCACTCTCTGTTGGGAATCTGGTGCAGGGCACATTGCCTTTCGAAGTCCGCCAAATATTCATCAATCCCTGTCTCGCTCTCTAGAAAGGGTCGAAATGCCGTATAGGGTATCTTGGGCCTCCCAGCATTTTCGACAGGGATGATTACCTGCGGGGCTACAGCATTGCGGTGTGCGTTCGCTAGGTTGAGTTCGTCTCGTATATCCTCGTCCGCCTCCGCCATCAACTGCTGTACCAATTCCATGGAGGGGTTCGGCCCGTATAATGAGAGCCTTTCCCGAACAATCCTGGTTTTTTCGTCACTAATCGTGGTCGGTGTTTCCGCCATTGTGAAGCTCTGATCCAGTTCGTTCAATTCTGCGATCAGCTCTCTCCTCGGCCGGTTGCTGGCGTACCCCCCTCTGCTTTCAAGTAAATCCTTTAGGGTTGTACGCTTCAATTTTTCGTAAGCGCTCTCCATCCGTTCTGTACCTCTCCTAGGAAATCCAGGAAAATCCCGCCGCTGCCGCCAAATGTTACGGTTACCCTTAGTCTCGCTGAGAGATGGACCGCTTAGTAGCCTGGATCCCTATTGCTAAAGAGGGGAGAAGCTGCTTTCCATAGTATTCTATATGAGTCTCGCAAATATAGAATAATCTCCCTTAGCTGCAGTACAGCTAGGATACCCTTCTGCCCACAAAAACGAGTCAACGCTGCGATTGAGGGTCAAACAAGAACTCAGCACTGGGATGCCCAGCCTGCTTTTTATTAAGGTTACATGCACACAGGGCACTCCCAGGGGGAGAGGGGGGGGGAAGCACAAAATCCCCCATCACACATTTAGATAGAGAGCACTGTCCTTTGACAGGCCACAATAGGTTTACAGTACTTAAGATAACAAGTTTACAAGTTCATCTTATCAATTAGCAGTCTGGCTCCAGAGGTGATTAGACAATGGGATTGGTTATCCCTAAACTTAGAGCTGAGGCCAGCAAAAATGTGTATTTAGGCAATAGTTTCTAAAAGCTGAAAAAAAAGAGTTAACTCTTTATGAAATGATACTTGTTACGGTTTTCTTGGAGCCCTTCTTAGGCGCTGGCTTGCTGGTTCAGGCATTGCTGCTGGGAAATAAGCTCTTCACAACAAAATAACTAATGCTTCTGTAACAGGGGTAGTACTCTTCGAAATGGGACTGGAGTTTTAAGTAGTCCTGTCAGCCTCTCGGTGAGAGCATGGATGAAGGTTAGAATCCGGAGATGCAGGGAGAGTTTTTCTGCGAAACCTTCCTGATAGCTCCTTGGCAATCAGCGTTGATGAGTTTCGCTGCCTGCCTTTGTTCACTCAAGCCCATGTCAGAAGCGAGGCTACTATCTGTCACACTTGAAGGGCCGTATTCCTGTTCCACGGTGTTGATTCCGGAAAATCGTTTCTTTTTACTTCATTATGTGAATGTGATGTTAACGTAAAGGTAGGGTGCCAGTGGGACTCCTTTTATCTTAAAATAAGGAATCATGGGTTAATATCCGCTAGGGGGGGGGTTATTGAACAAGGGGGACTTTAATCATGTTTGTTATGTGGTTCTATCTGCTGATGAGTAGTAATACTTTAGACTCATAGCTTTTCGGAACATTAACGACCTTCTCATCATTTGGCGCGATCTTTGGATTTGCGCGCTATTTTATGACTTACACGGTGTACCTCGTGACTGGGTGCGGTTACGTTGCTTTTTCACTTCCGTATGCTGACCGTGTGGCGACAGAGAGAGTCTGCTCATGGTTTGTCTGGTTCACAGGAGGTGGTGAGTGCCCCAGCCATTGGGGGTGTAAAGAAGGTGTCGGTTACCGTTTGTCATTTTTGTTATCCCATGATGGAGGATTCTGACTTTTTAGACACGGATGTCTTTGATGCGGAGAATGCGTCTTGTGATGAATATGAGATCGCCAGGTTATCCATGGCCATCAGTTATGTTCCGATTGCTGTTCCAGAGTACTCTCTTCTCCCGATCCAGGGTCCTCAGAGTGCGTTGAGCCATCCGCCCCCGAGGATGCTAGGTCCTGCAAGGTGCGTGCCCCAGAAACTTCCTTTGCTGCGCAGGCAGGTGTCCCTTTGGTCTTTACTCCTTCTCCAAAAGGTGGTCTGTTTCCTCCAGAGGTTACGGCACGGTTCTGCATGCCAATATCTGCGGCCTTGGCGCATTTTTTTATGTCCCAAGTGAAATCTTTATAAGATACTGTCCATGTTCGGTCAATCAGGGCCCGCTGGGCGGGGGATTGCCCGATTCAGTTCGGCCTCCTGCGGAAGCGGGGGCCTCTGAGGCTTCAGGGGTCCGGAACCTTGGGGCCGGAGTCGTTTGTTGATCCGGAAAGGGATAATTTTGTATTGGCGTTGCTAGAGGATCCCAGACCTAGTCGGCTGAGGGATTTGAGGCCTTAGATGCCGGATGGCAACCTGGATAGATGGTTGAGGATGAAGCTAATCTCCTCGTCTCCGTTTTTTTCTTTATTTTATGTATCGGTTCCAGTTCTGAGCTTGGGTGAAGGGGTCTTCAGATCAGCGGGTCCGGTTGGGCGTAACCTTTTTTCCCTTGGGCGTTCACCCGTGGGTGCTGCCTTACTTTTAT
Source organism: Bombina bombina (assembly GCF_027579735.1). NCBI lineage: Eukaryota > Metazoa > Chordata > Amphibia > Anura > Bombinatoridae > Bombina > Bombina bombina. Next base: position 1,081,717,245 of record NC_069499.1, on the reverse strand, counting down.
TTAGATCCGGATAGGATGTATTTGATTTAATTTGTATAAAGCTCATGGCTGATATAACTTTCGTTGAGAACGTTCTTTCTCTGGAACCGATACTTTGCGATTTTGTGGTTGCATGGGCACTTCCTCGGAAGTTGCGCACTTTGGTTAAGTCCGAGGTTATGTTTCTAGTTCATATTATCGAGCCTTCGGGTCGATTTGTCTTGGACCTTAGACAAATTCTGGGGTGCTGTTGTACCAGGCAGGTACTGCTCGGGCGCTGTCTACTGTTTCTTGGGTTCATGTTACCCTCATGGTGCTGATTAGCCTGTCGACTTTACATAAATAATAAAAAAAAAACCTGGTATCTCTTAAGGCCTAGTGTTGTGGATTCCGGACTCTGATCCTACGACAAAGTTTAGGGCCTAGGGCGTGGATCCAACGCTTCTGGTAGGAAGGTTGTGTGCTCCGATATGAGTTGTTTTTTTCTGGGATATTGCTTAAGATGCGTGACTGACTTTTTCAGACGTCATCTTGGTTTTAGGGTTTCTGGGGGACTGGGAACCACGGGTTTCCATTCCTTTGGATTGATTTCCGGAAGTTTAGTATCTGAATAGTGGACGATTTGTGTCTTCACTTTTGTAGCCTAGTCGCATTCCTTTGCGGTGGTGATGTTTTCTTCCCTCTCGTCTTGGGTTGGGTAATTTGTTATAGAAGAGTGGACATGTCCTTCTTCTTTGTCTCAGTGTTTTGTTTGCTCTAGTGCGTGGAGTGCAAGGGTCTCCCTGCCGTTCTACCAGGAGCTGCGAGGCTCCTGTTGTTATTCCATTTCAAGGATGTCGGGAGACCGATCCTGCAGGGATCTCTGGAGACTGTCGTCTTCTCCAGATAAGAACTGCCCCTTGTCATACCATGGTCTTTTGACTCTCGGGTGCTACCTGTCAATCTTATTGCAGATCCAGCCTTCGGGCTTGAGGGTAGGAGGTCTTGGGTCAGTTATAGTCTTTTCACCTGTCTGAGGTCAGGAAACTGACCATTTAGCCTTTCAGCGTGGGGTCAGGTTGCCTGGCCTGTCTACATGGATTACCTTGTGATCCAAGGGTACTGGTGGCCCCTTCCTAAACCGGTCGTGAGTTCTTTTCAGACTCTTGGGTTTGTGGATATTACATAGTAACATAGTAGATGAGGTTGAAAAAAGACTGAAGTCCATCAAGTTCAACCTATACAAATCTAAAATACTTACAAGCTCCAGTTAAGCTCAAAGGGAGACAGTCAAGTTAAAAATTTTTTTTTTAATTTTTCAAATAGGGCATGTAATTTTAAACAACTTTCCAATTTACGTTTATCAACAATTTTTCTTTGTTCTCTTGGTATTCTAGTTGAAAGCAAACCTAGGATGGCACATATGATAATTTCTAAGCCCTTGAAGGCCGCCTCTATTTTATTTACTTTTCACAGCAGGGGAGAGCAAGCTCATGTAGGCCATATAGATAGCATTGTGATCACGCCCGTGGCTAGTGGCAGACACTGCACTAATTGGCTAAAATGCAAGTCAATAGATAATAACTAAAAGTCATGTGATTAGGGGCGGTCAGAAGATGCTTAGATACAAGTTAGTCACAGAAGTAAAAAGTGTATTAATATAACAGTGTTGGTTTTGCAAAACTGGGGAATGGGTAATAAAGGGATTATCTATATTTTTAAACAACAAAATTGCTGGTGTTTACTGTCCCTTTAAATAATCCCTCTAAAAGGTGACCCATTTAATACTAGCAATCATATCTATGAATTTTGTTTATAGTCAGAAATGTATCCAAACAATTTTTAAATGTATCTAGGGTATTGGCATTCACTACCTCCTTTTTTGCTAATGAGTTTCACAATTTTATTGCTCTTACAGTAAAAAACGTTTCCGTTGCAGGAGATTAAATCTCCTTTCCTCCAACCTTATATTGTGACCTCTTGTCACAAACAAATTTCTTGAAATAAACAGAGCTTCTGCCATCTCTGTATATGGGCCTTGAATATATTTATATAAAGTAATCATGTCACCTCTCAAACGCCTATTTTCTAAAGAAAACAGACCCAGTTTGGCTAGCCTCTCCTCATAGCTTAAATTCTCCAATCCCCTTATTAGCTTTGTGGCCCTTCTCTGAACTTTTTCTAGTTCTGCAATATCTTTTTTTGCAATTGGTCCCCAGAACTGCACTCCATACTCAAGGTGAGGTCTTACCAGGGCTTTATATAGTGACAGAATTATGCTTTCCTCCCTTGAATCAATGCCTCTTTTAATACATGCTAGTATCTTATTAGCCTTTAAAGCCGCTGCCCTGCATTGTGCACCCATCTTTAGCTTGTTATCTATTACTACTCCCAAATCCCTTTCCTCCTCTGTTTGGCTAAGTCTTGTCCCATTTAAATAATATGTTGCCTGCTTATTTTTAATTCCAAAATGTAGAAGCTTTCATTTTCCCGTATTAAATCTGATTTTCCATTTACCTGCCCATACTTCTAATTTTTGCAGGTCTCGTTGCAACGAAAGTTCATCCTGCTCTGACCTAATGACCTTACTTAACTTAGTATCATCTGCAACAATAGAGATGTCGCTATTTAATCCTTCTCCAAGTCATTTCTAAAAATATTAAAAAGAACAGGGCCCAGTACTGATCCCGTGGGGACTTTACATCTAAGGACTTTATATGGCGGAAGGCTCTGTCTGGCTGCGCTCCTATCCATAGGAGGCAGCTTATGGGTTCCTCAGGGGCTTCAGATCTTCGGATCGGTTCAGTTTTTTCAAGGACTCCGGCTTAGGACCATGTCTTGCCTGGGAAGGGTATGGACGATTCTGCTTAACTGTGTCCCTTTGGAGGGAGTGGGGGTTTTCTGACTCTTATTAGATATTAATATCATCCTGAGGCTTCAGTTTGAGGTTTTATGACCGGTCCCACTTGTCTGCTGGGACATCTGATGCTTCCTAGTAGGCTCCAGTTGTTATCCAACTGGGCTGACAATATTGGTCGAGGGTTGGCCGCTAGTAGGGTGTTTTCTGTTGTTGAATCTTCTTCTTCTCACCTAAAGGGGTGGGGAAGGGATGTTTACTTGTTCTCCTTAGTTGGAGGTACCTCAGTATCTGTAAAGGACTCGTGGGTCCTTATTTTTCTTGCCTCGTAGGGTTTTATCCCTCTCTTGCGTTCTCAGTATCACAGAATTGATTTATGGTATAGGAATGCTGTGGATCAGAGTGTTTTCTTCCCTTGAGGAGTGTTCCTTCTTATGGAAGGCTGCGGTGTAGGGGTCCTTGGACCCGAGCATGAGGTTCCTATCATGGTTCAGGGTAGCATGCTAATTTTTTTAGTAGCGGTCAGAGTTCTACTCTGGGACTTTAATGCTTCGTAGATTCATCCTTTTTTCTTCCAAAGGTCTGAGACTCTTCTGCAAAAGTTCTTTCACTAGCCTTGGGCTGGGACCGTTATCCTGGAAGGAAGGTCGGGGATCAGTCTGCTTTGCAGCATGGACCGTTTTACTTTTATGAATCTGTCCTCCCCTTTGTTGGGGGGACTCTTAGTGCCCATCTATGGCGGCTTTTGCTGGGATGGATCGCTCCTTGGATTCCGGGATTTTCTGGTTGGGAGCTGTTGTCGAGATTTTTCAGCACTTTTCAGTGGGATGAGTCCCAAGATGGCTTAAGATGACTTTGTTGCCTGTCGGAAGGGTCATCGCGTGTCTGCCATAGGTGGCTCTGTGCCCTCTTGGAGAGCTCTTTTTAAGCTGCTGGGACGGTTTTCCTGTCTCTGCTTGTCTATGCTTAACCTGACGGGTCTTGTCTTGCCTAGGTTGCAAGAGGGAACTTGCGGGTTTTCTGGAACACCATAGTTGGTATGGTGCTGTGTCAGGGATTGAGGGTGGCCTTCCGTTCATATTAGTGACATTTTCTCCTGATTATGGAGTTATTTTCTGATTCTTGTCCTCCTAGGGAGTTTGTTCCCTGGAAAGTGGGCCTGCAGCAACCTCGGGTTGCTCTACGTTAAATGATCTTTTGGATATCTCATGGGGCCTCTCTATTCCCTTTTGGGGGTAGATAGAGAGTTTGGCCAGTTTTGATTTAAGTCTGTTTTAGATGGTCCTTCGGATCTCCTGGGTTCCTCTACTCTCCCTCTCGGGGTTGATAGAGGTTTTTCGGTTTTGGTATGTGGGAGTTGAGTGCCGCAGGGCTGACTCCTCTGAGACTCTGGGTCTGAGTGTTCTCTAGCACGGCTTTGCAGGTTGTGTACCTGATGAGTGGTTACCTGGGCTCCGGTTTTTCCCTTGTCGTTATAGTTTTTTGTAGGGTGTCGGGTAATTTCAGGCTGTGGTGTCTTTCGAAGGAGCAGCATTTTTTGTACCCACCCTTGGTTTGCATTGTGTCCTCTAGCTTGGGTATTGTTTTCCCAAAAGTAATGAACGCAGCTGTGGACTCTTCCTGTTTAAGAAGAAAAACATAAATTATGTTTACCTGATAATTTTCTTTTCTTCTAACTGGAAGAGTCCACAGCTCCTGCCTGCGCTTTATCTATGGGGCGGCAGTACATTTTTGGGGTGTCTTTGCCTCCTCCTGGTGGCCAGGTTCTTAATTCCCAAAAGTAATGAATGCAGCTGTGGACGCTTCCTGTCAGAAGAAAAGAAAATGATCAGGTAAGCATAATTTCTGTTTTTCGGGGGTTAAACACATATACGTGTAAGGTTGATAGTCTTAAAATGACATGCTCCAATGAATTAGAACCTAATTTTTCAGTCAGAACAAGCGAATAATGAAATACTCTAAATCTGCAAACTAAAGCTCTCTTATGAGAATGTATTTGAAGGGGCAGTCTACACCAGAATTATTATTGTTTTAAAAGATAGATAATCCCTTTATTACCCATTCCCTAGTTTTGCATAACCAACAGTTATATTAATACACGTTTTACCTCTGTGATTACCTTGTATCTAAGCCTCTGCAAACTCCTAGGTTACTCCACATGCCTGAGCACAGTGTTATCTATTTGACACACATGAACGAACACCCTCTAGTAGTGAAAAGCTGTAAAAATGCTTTCAGATAAGAGGCGGCCTTCAAGTTCTAAGAAATTTAGCATATGAACCTCCTAGATATTGCTTTCAACTAAAAATACCAAGAGAACAAAGCAAAATTGGTGATGGAAGTTGTTTAAAATTACATGCCCTATCTGAATCATGAACGTTTATTTTAGACTAGACTATTCCTTTTAATAATATTTAATATTATTAATTTGTTAGATGCTAACAAGCAATAGTAAATAGATATGTTTTATATAAAATACTGATAATTAATAATACATTTAAAACAAAATCATTAAAAAGAATAAAGGTTTATTAATCTTGCTTAAATTAATTTTAAGTAAATGTTAACATTTAGGAACATTTTTTCCTTGACCAAAAAATATTATATTTGAATAAATTGTACTTCTAATTTGAAAATGTGAACAATTTAAACTTTTTTTCTTTTCAAGTACATTTTTCAACTTTTTTTTTCAAACTACTGTTAGAAGCAGCAGTTATTTCACTTAGCATGTCATATGTCTTGTGCCCTAGGGCCCAATGTTCTAAAGCTTATCATAATATTGCTATGTTGTAAAGGTATCCGCATCACAAATTTAAAGTGCATGTGAAATGTTCTGTATTGCAAAGAGGCTTGTTAGTAGACTTCACTTTCCATTTGCTGAATTTAAAGGGACAGTCAACACAAATTTTTTTATTGTTTAACCCCTTAATGACCACAGCACTTTTCCATTTTCTGTCCGTTTGGGACCAAGGCTATTTTTACCTTTTTGAGGTGTTTGTGTTTAGCTGTAATTTTCCTCTTACTCATTTACTGTACCCACACATATTATATACCGGTTTTCTCACCATTAAATGGACTTTCTAAAGATACCATTATTTTCATCATATCTTATAATTTACTATAAAAAAAAATATAAAATATGAGGAAAAATTGAAAAAAAACACACTTTTTCTAACTTTGACCCCCAAAATCTGTTACATATCTACAACCACCAAAAAACACCCATGCTAAATAGTTTCAAAATTTTGTCCTGAGTTTAGAAATACCCAATGTTTACATGTTCTTTGCTTTTTGTGCAAGTTATAGGGCCATAAATACAAGTAGCACTTTGCTATTTCCAAACCACTTTTTTCCAAAATTAGCGCTAGTTACATTAGAACCCTAATATCTTTCAGGAATCCCTGAATATCCCTTGACATGTATAGATTTTTTTTTAGTAGACATCCCAAAGTATTGATCTAGGACAATTTTGGTATATTTCATACCACCATTTCACCGCCAAATGCGATCAAATACAAAAAATCGTTCACTTTTTCACAATTTTTTTCACAAACTTTTGGTTTCTCACTGAAATTATTTACAAACAACTTGTGCAATTATGGCATAAATGGTTGTAAATTCTTCTCTGGGATCCCCTTTGTTCAGAAATAGCAGACATATATGGCTTTGGCGTTGCTTTTTGGTAATTAGAAGGCCGCTAAATGCCACTGCGCACCACAAGTGTATTATGCCCAGCAGTTAAGGGGTTAATTAGGGAGCTTTTAGGGAGCTTGTAGGGTTAATTTTAGCTTTAGTGTAGTATAGTAGATAACCCCAAGTATTGATCTAGGCACATTTTGGTATATTTCATGCCACCATTTCACCGCCAAATGCGATCAAATTGAAAAAAAAGTTAAATTTTTCACAATTTTAGGTTTCTCACTGAAATTATTTACAAACAACTTGTGCAATTATGGCATAAATGGTTGTAAATTCTTCTCTGGGATCCCCTTTGTTCAGAAATAGCAGACATATATGACTTTGGCGTTGCTTTCTGGTAATTAGAAGGCCGCTAAATCCTGCTGCGCCTCACACGTGTATTATGGCTAGCAGTGAAGGGGTTAATTAGGGAGTTTGTAGGGAGCTTGCAGGGTTAATTTTAGCTTTAGTGTAGAGATCAGCATCCCACCTGACACATCCCACCCCCTGATCCCTCCCAAACAGCTCCCTTCCCTCCCCCACCCCACAATTGTCCCCGCCATCTTAAGTACTGGCAGAAAGTCTGCCAGTACTAAAATACCGCTCTCTAACCCTCCCCTCTGCCTCATTGGGGGCCATCTTGGGTACTGGCAGCTGTCTGCCAGTACCCAGTTTGCAAAAAAAAAGTGCTTTTTTTATTTTTTTTGGCTTTTTTCTGTAGTGTAGCTTCCCCCCCCCCACACAGACAATCCCCCACCACCTTGCTGATCTTTTTTTTTTAAATGTATTATTATTATTTAGAAATTTATACATTTTTTATTAATTCATTTTCTGTAGTGTAGCGGTTCCCACCCGCTCCCTCCCCGTGCACGCGCCCGCCCCGCCCTCCCGTGCACGCGCGCGCGTCCGTGCGCGCCCCCGCTCGTCCCCGCCCACGATCCCGCCCCCCCTGCACATAACCAGGGCCATCGATGGCCGCCACCCGCCTCCCGGTCCGGCTCCCACCCAACAAAGCAGGGAGCCACCGATCTCCGGTGCAGAGAGGGCCACAGAGTGGCTCTCTCTGCACCGGATGGCTACCAAAGGTTATTGCAGGATGCCTCCATATCGAGGCATCACTGCAATAACCGGAAAGCAGCTGGAAGCGAGCAGGATCGCTTCCAGCTGCTTTCCACACCGAGGACGTGCAGGGTACGTTCTCAGGCATTAACTGCCTTTTTTTTGAGGACGTACCCTGCACGTCCTCGGTCGTTAAGGGGTTAAAAAGATAGATGATGACTTAAAGTGAAAGTTAATTTTTCAGCTCTGCAGCACATCTATCTAATCTTTAACAAGAATATATTAAGATCTCTGTTTTTTTTTTTTAAATTACAAATGTGACTTTATTTTTTAATTTCTTATTTTCCTACCGTGATAATCATTGCTCCGCCCACCCTCCACTTCCTGTCTTTTGTTGCCTTTACGTATAGAGCGGTCCCACCCGCTCTATACGTAGTAGAAATGCGCGATTCGTGGATCGTAGCTGCAATGCGCATACGATTTTCTTATCACCCGGCTGCAACAGAGAAAAAGCTATGCGCATGCGCGAATCGGGCAAGCGCATCCGACATAATACTGTGTACAATAGCTTTGCCGCATGCGCAATTGATTACATAGTCGGATGACGTAGCTTCACGGCCACCGATTGGCCAGAAAGTTAATTGGCTAAAAAAAAAAAAATGTGACAAGGAAGTAAAATATCTATAGAAAACGGGATGATTTGAAAATCGTAAAAATGTGACTTTATTTGCGGCGAGAATGTTATTTATATCTAGCTTTCAGGAAAATGATGAATTAAACTCCTATTATTTTTAGATAAACTATGAAACTGTGCATAGCTGACCACCTAACTTTACTTTCACTTTAACTACCCATTCCCCAGCTTTGCACAACCAACATGGTTATATTAACATACTTAATAACCTTTAAACCTCTTAATTTCTGTCTGTTTCTAAGTCCCTAAAGACAGCCACATGATCACATGCTTTTGTATTTGCTTTTCAGAACAGGGGAAGCTAGTTCATGTTAGCCATTTAGATAACATTGTGCTGATGCACGTGGATTCTAACAACACAGCACTAATTGGATTAAATGCAAGTCATTAGATAATAAATAAAAGTCATGTGATCAGGGGGTCTTCAGAAGATGCTTAGAAACAAGGTAGTCACAGAGGTAAAAAGTGTATTAATTTTACCATGTTTTCTGTGCAAAACTGGGAAATGGGTAATAAAGGGGTTATCTATGTATTTAAACAATAAACAAAATTATGAGTTGACTTTCCCTTTAAGTGGAATAAATTTCAGCTATCAGAAATAGGCAGTATATTACACAATAACATTGTTAGGTTATTGTTATCAGGAACAAAACTGGCAAAGATAATGGCGATCTCTCGTCTCCAAAGATTACATTACGGTTGTTTGGATTGATCCCTTTGTACAGAGTGTAATGACAATTATTTCATTATACATTTGTGAAATAAATATATTCAATTCATAAACAATAGTAAATCTTGCAAATAAATTTATTTATACATTTGAGCTTTGAGCATCATGGGTATACTGGGGACATGTGTGAAGGGTGTTAAATTTATATGAATTGTACTGTAAGTTTGCCTACTATAATAATTGTTTTAAACTTTGTTAATTGTGAAAATAGTGTGTTTCAATTTTGTGAAGTTTTGTGCTAGAATGAAAATAAACAATGTGGAATAGTATCTTGCCAATTAAATTGGCAACTTTTCCCATTTAGAATAGTGGGCTTTAAAAAAATGAAACCACTGTAAATTGTGTTTTTCTTCTTAAACGGGAAGAGTCCATAGCTGCATTCATTACTTTTGGGAATTCAGAACCTGGCCACCAGGAGGAGGCAAAGACAACCCTAGCCAAAGGCTTCAAATAGTCTCTTATGGAGGGTAGTACTCTTCGATATGGGACTGGAGTTTTAAGTAATCCTGTCAGCCTCTCAGTGAGAGCATGGATAAAGGTTAGAGTCTGGAGATGCAGGGAGAGTCTTTCTGCGAAAACCATCCCGACTCATATTAAACAGCTCCTTGGCAATCAGCATTGACGAGTTTCACTGCCTTTTCCACAGCCCAGATTCCGGTAAGATCGTTTAATTTTATTTCGATATGTGAATGTAATGTTAACGAAAAAAGGTAGGGTCCCAGTGGGACTCCTTTTATCTTAAAAAAGGAATCATGGGTTAATATCTCCTCAGGGGGGTTATTGAACAGGGGGGACTTTAATCATGTTTTTTATGTGGTTCTATCTGCTAATGTGTAGTAATGCTTTGGCTCATGGCTTTTCGGAACATAACGGCCTTATCATCAGTTGGCACGATCTCTTTAGATTTACGCGCTTTTTTTGTGACTTGCATGGTGCACCTCGTGACCGGGTGTGGTTACGTTGTTTTCCACTTCCGTATTCTGACTGTGTGGCGACAGAGAGAGTTTGCTCGTTAGTTGTCTGGTTCACAGGAGGGGGTGAGTGCCTCAGCCATTGGGGGTGTAAAAAGGGTGCCGGTTAGTGTTTGTCATTTCTGTAATCCCAAAGTTATGGAGGATTCTGATCTTTTTAGACACGGATAACTCTGATCGATTCGGGGAATGCGTCTTGTGATGAATATGAGATGGCTTGGGTTATCCATGCCCATCAGATTTGTTCCGATTGCTGTTCTAGGGATCGGGGAACTTAGAGTGTGTTGAGTCATCCGCCCCTGAGGATTCCATGTCCTGTGAGGTGCGTGTCCCAGAACCTTCCTTTGCTGCGCAAGCAGGTGTCCCTATGGCCTTTACTCCTTCTCCGGAAGGTGGCTTGTTTCCTCCAGAGGTTACGGCATGGTTCCGCATGGCCATATCTATGGTGCTGGCTCATTTATATCTCCCAAGTGAAATATTTTTAAGGTACTGTCCGTGTTCTGTCAACCAGGGCCCTTCGGGCGTGGGATCGCCTAATTCAGTTCGGCCTTCTGGGGAAGCTTGGCCTCTGAGGCTTCAGAGGCCCCATCCTCGGGCCGGGGTCGCCTATCCATCCGGCGAGGGATGATTATGCCTTCCGTTAAAGGCTGGCATGTCTTCGTGTCCTACTAAGACATGTTTTGGCAGTGCTGGAGGATTCCAATCCTAGTGGGCCGAGGGATCTTCTGCCTTAGATGTTAGACGTTTGTGGATGAAGCTAATCTCTTTGACGTCTCAGTTTTTCCTTCTTTTAGGTATCTGTTCCAGTTCTGAGCTTGGGTGAATGGGGCCTCTGATCGGCTGGTGCTGTTGGTGTACCCTTTCTCCCTGCGCGTTCACCCGCGGGTGCTGACTTCTTGTTCTGGAGTGTTTTTGTACCAGGCAGGTACTGGTCGGACGCTATCTGCTGTTCCTTGGGTTCATGTCACCCTCGTGTTGCTGATTATCCTGTTGGATTCTGTATGTCAGTTTGGCTTATTGATATGGATTCCAGGCTCGGATCCTACTACGAAGTATGGAAGCCTAGTGCGTAGATCCAATGCTTCTGGAAGGAAGGTTGTGAGCTCCGATTTTAGTGGGTCTTTTTCTCCTAATTTGCTGGGGATATGTGACCAACTTTTTAAGACATCATTGTGGTTTCTAAAGGACTCGGAACTGTAGTTTCACCTTTAGGGTTTGGAGATGTGTATGACCTTGGGAGGTCTAGTATTCCGGGTAGTGGACGATTTACGTTTTCACTTTCGTATCTTCCGGTTGTTGACTCTGGTAGCCCAGTCACATTCCTTTGGGTGGTGGCGGAGTCTCCTTTTCTTCCTGTCTTGGGTTGGGTCATCTGTGTCTGGAAGTGCGGGCTTGTCCTCCTTCCTTTTCTCAGCGTCTTCTTTGCTCTAGTGCTTGGAGTGCAGGGGGGTTGATCACCCCGTCCTTTCTGCCAGGAGTGGCGAGGCTCCCATAGTTATTCCTGTTACAGGTTTTTCGGGAGTCCGATGCTGGGAAGAAATCTGGAGACTGTTGTCTTCTTAATCTAGGAACTGCCCCTTGTCCTACCGTGGTCTTTAGACTCTTGGGTGCTTCAAGCTTATGGAGATCTAGGTATTAAGCTTGCGAGTAGGAGGTCAGGGGTCAGATACAGACCTTTGCCTTTCTGGGGTCAAGAAAATTTACCTTTTATATACACCAGTGTGTAGATCAGGTGGTTAAGCCTGTCTACAAATGATTAACTTATGATACAATGTGATTGCTGTTGTCTGTTTTTTAGACTCTTGGGTTTGATACTGTTGCTGGTACTCTACGTCTGGGGTCTTTAGATGGTGGAAGGCTCGGTCTTGGGTGCGCACCTAACCATAGGAGGCTGCTTATGGGTTCCTCAGCTGGTTAGATCTTGCGATCGGTCCTGTTCTCGAGGACTCTGGCTAAGGACCATGTCTCTTGCCTGGAACGGGCATGGGAAGTTCAGTTTAACCTTAGGGTTTGGATCTCCCGCGTGTACCTTGAGGGGACGTGGTGTTTTGACTCTCATGGGAGATTAATAGCTGCTTGAGGCTTAAGTTTGAGGTCTCTGCCCGGGTCCCTATTTGTCTTCGGGGGCATATAATGCTTCCTGGTAGACTTTCAGTTGTCATATCAACTGGGTTGGCAATTTGGTTTGAAGGGTCTCGCCTCTATTGGTAGGGTGGTTACCGTTTCTTTCTTCCTCTTCTCCTCACCTAGGGTGGCGGATGGGTGATTGTGTTGCTCTCCTCGATTTTGAGGTACCTCAGTATCCGTAAAGGCCTGTGGGTCCTTGGGTTCTCGCATCAGAAGGTTTTCTCCCTTTTCTCCCTTTCAGGATCATGGGGCTGGATTCTGGTATTAGGAATGTTGTGGATCAGAATACTTCCTTCCCCTTGGGAGTGTTCCATCTTTATGGAAGGCAACAGTGTAGGGGTTTTGGGCCCTGAGCACAAAGTTCCTGTCATGGCTCATGGTAGCATGCCAGTTTTTTAAGTAGTGGTCAGAGCTCTACTCTAGGGTTTTGATTCCTCGTAGATCTATCCTTTTTCTCCCAGAGGTCAGGGTGGAGTTTTGATTCTTTCTGTCAAAGGTCTTTAACTAGCCTTTGGGCTGGGACTGTTACCTTGGAGTGAAGGTCTGGGATCGGTTTGCTCTATGCAGTGTTGACTGTTTACTTTAATGGAGTCTGTTCTCCCCTTTGGGGGGGCTCTTGAGGTCCATCTCACTACTGGTGGTGTCTGCTGCTGGGATGGGATGCTCCTTGGAGGCCGAATTTTTCTGGACGGGTGCTGCTGCTGAGTGTGTTCGGAGCTTCTCGTGGAATGAGGTCCCACGATGGCTTAGGGTCAGCTTTACTACCTGGACTTTGGTCATCCCAAGTTCTTGTTTTTAGGTGGCTCTGTGCTCTCACGGAAGAACTCTTTTTTTTTGGCTGCTAGTCAAATTATCCTGTTTGTCTAGCTTGTCTAGCTGGACGGTTCAACTTGTCTATGAGGCAATTGGAATCTCACGTTTTTTTTAGCACCATATGTGGGATGGTGCTGTATCAGGAATATGAGGGTGTCCCTCTGGTCATCATAGTCACGTTTTTTTCCTGAGTATGGCCTTATCTTTCTGGTCCTTGTCCTCTTGGGTGTTCATCTTCCTGGGCAGTGGTCTTGTGGCAAACTTGGGTTTGTTCGAAGTTTTGATTTAGAGCCCTTGTTGGGTGGTCCTTTGGATCTCTTAGAGGGTTCTCTATTTGGTTGATAGAGGTTCTTGTCCTTTAGGTCGGATGTACTTTTGTGGGAGTTGAGAGCCGCAGGGTTGGCTTCTCGGAGGCTTTTGTGCTCAGCAGACTCTGGGTCTGAGTGGGCTCTAGCACGGCTTTGCAGGTTGTGTAACTGATGAGCAGTTACCTGGGCTTTTGTTTTGTTTTTCCCTTGTGGTTTTTAGTTTTTGTAGGGTGTCTGTAATTTCAGGCTGTGGTGCCTTTTGAAGGGGCTGCCTTTTTATACCCCTTTGTTTGTATTCAGTGTCCTCTATAGCTTGGGTATTGTTTTCCCAAAAGTAATGAATGCAGCTGTGGACTCTTCCCGTTTAAGAAGAAAAACATAAATTATGCTTACCTGATTTTCTTTTCTTCTGACGGGAAGAGTCTACAGCTCCCGCCCGCGCTTTGTCTAGGAGGCTGCAGTAAATTTTTGTTCGTCTGGCACCTTTTTCACCCTAATATTTCTCCTACTGTTCCTTGTTCCCTTGGCAGAATGACTGAGGGAAGTGGGGGAGGTATTTGAAGCCTTTGGCTGGGGTGCCTTTGCCTCCTCCTGGTGGCCAGGTTCTTAATTCCCAAAAGTAATTAATGCAGCTGTGGACTCTTCCCGTCAGAAGAAAAGAAAATTATCAGGTAAGCATAATTTTGATTTTTTTTTTAATTTCTATATTTCTACATTTAAATTATTGAGCTGCTTCCATCACACCAAATGTAATTTCTCATTTCGCTATTGGCCTGTTTAGTTTCTTTTCGATTGCCAATTTCAGTCCACATAACAATAACCTAACAAGCAAAACCACATATCATTATTAATCAGAACCTTGGGATATTCAGATTGTTTATCGCAACACAGTACGAGAATGAAAATATAGGTGCTCCATGTGAGTTTCGTGGGTATAACTTGTATTACAATGGTAAAGTTGTGCCGGTATCTTGTAAAGGGACCTTAAACACTAATTAAATGCTAGCTAGAATGATTCATTCAAAGAAAAGATTAGTCTGAGAATAACATGTAGATGTATTTTTAAAGTTTCATTAGCTGTTTGAATATTGACACAATAAGTGTAAAGTTTTAGTGTCTAAAAAACAATGGGAGCTGCCATGTTGTAATTTAGGTTACTTTCTCTGCTGTGGAAAATTAGGGACAGTTATAAATAGGTTGTCACTAGAGTGTGCAGCCAACGGCTGTGTGGAATATAACGGTGTTCTGCACTTCCATTTCTAACAGGAACGGAAAAGCTCTCAATTTCAGAATGGAATTACAGGAAAAGAGGACAAAATAAATAATAAAAGTATATTGCTGAGTTTTTTTATATATACAATTTATCATTTTATCTTACCATCTCAAAGTGTTTAATGTCCCTTAATGTTAATGTTAACTTATGTTGTTTAGAACATCTTCACATATGCATGCCTTTCACTCTTTTATTGGTGAGATCAGCTTTTTAACCCTTTTGGCTGCTAAGCCATTTCCCATCTTTGTGCTAAGCTGGTTTTTAGTTTTTTGTTGCAGTTTACGTTTAAACACTTTTAGAAGTAAAGTTTGTGTGAAAATCACAAACTATATATTGTTTTTTCAGCAGACCCAGCAGATTCAAAATATATCATTATTATAGGTGTATGTATTATCAGGTTTAATAAAATAGCACAGAAAATGTGACATTTTTAAAAAAAAAATTACTCCTGACTCAATAAATAATAGTATGTAATTTTATTTTTCTAAACTCTATCATCAAAACCTGTGTGGATAAATATTTGTAGTAGGTAACATGTCTGAAATAAGCAGAAATTAAGAACATTTCACTGTTTTTTTTCCCACTGTTTTATTGCAGGCATGTCAATTTGATAAATTAACAAAAACATAATCTTAGAATTTACTGTACTTTTTTAAGCAATTAAACAGTTCTAGCACCCTGAGAAATTAAAATGGGGTACACAAAGCACACATTTGCAGAAAGTACACCCCTTGGTGCATCAAATTAGTATTTCTAGTATGAATTTGGAGTGCACAGCAATTAATGGAATACGTTGCATTGCTTAAAATTTTTTTTTATTCTAAACAAAGAGCCATATTCTACTTAATATTACATTGTCTATTTTTGTGCTAACAATACATGTAGCCCCTCATTTAATGTGCCAAGGGGTGTACTTTCCAAAATTGAGTACTTTATTTTATTTATCTTAGTTTCCCAGGTTTCTACAGCTGTCTGATTGCAGATATAACCCATAAAAGTTAAAAGGCTATTTTTCTTTTTTTAGATGATTTCAAGATTGCCATGTCTGCAATTAAACAGTTCTAGCCACTTGGTACACAAAGCACACATTTGTATAAAATACACCCTTTGGTGCATCAAATGAGGGGCTATATGTATCTCTAGCACATAATTGAGGTGTGCAACAATTAATGCAATATGGTACTTTGCATAAAAAATAAAAACATTTTTCAGCAAAGAGCCATATTCCACTTATTATTACATTGTCTATTTTTGTGCTAGCAATACGTGTGGCCCCTCATTTGATGCGGCTTGGTGTGTACTTTATAGAAATATTTAGTTTATATACCATATGCATCATCAGTGAAGGAAGCAGAGTCTGAGTTCATAGAGAAGTCAGCTGTTTCCTCAGCACTGAGACGCTTAGCCATAATTCTCTTTACAAAATAAATAGATGTTTTTAAAGGAATTATGTCGCTAGAAAATATCTAATTTTTATTGCAAAAAAATAAGCTTCTTTGCAGTAAAAATATAGAAGTTTTGAAAGATGGAGAGAGCTGCATAAAGAGGGTGTTTTTCTCATCTTCCACGCACGCTAAAAGACTGATTATAACATTATTAATTTGGTGGGTTTTTTATTTAAATAACATTCCTCTACCATTTTATTAATTTGTAACCACATTATCCAGGTGATCATGGGATTACAAATATAATATTGGTTTGTATTGTAAAAGGGAATGCGACATTTCTCACCTAGGTGATCACTGCGGTAACGCTGGTTAACACGGTGATCATTTAGCTATAATACTTAAACCAATATTTATTTTTCAAAAATAAACAAGTTTATGTTTATAAAATGTATTTTGGGGGTCTCTAAGCAATTTTGATCTTTATTTATATGCCTTTAGAGACCCCCAAATCCTTTTTTTTTTTTTTTTTTTTTTTTTTTAAAAAATTTTTTATATTATTTTTATTTTTTATTTTAGACCCCAAATACTTATACCATTGGAAAGGGTAGATGATTACCTTCCCAATGGTAGGTCTTGGGGGTCTGTAGCTGCTTAGATGCCTGAGATACAGGCATCTAAGCAGCATGCCCACATCTCTCTATAACTGACAATTGTCAGTTTTAAATTTTTAAATAAAGTTGTGAGATGACGTCATTGCGCGTGACGTCACAGTGAGGGGAGGGAGGCCCCGGTGATGCCTGTGAGTATCCAGGCCAGATCGCTGGGGTAGGAGCGGATGGGGGTCCTCAGACCTCCATCAAGGTGGGGGAGTGCTAGCAACGGCTCAGAGCCGTCGTTAGCACCTGAGTTTGAAAATTTGCGACGGCTTTAAACCATACTTGGCACTCAAAGGGGTTTTGATAATGCTTATTATATGGTAAGTAAACATCTTTTAAAAATATGCCGCCTTCATAATGCTGACATTTGCATTCATTAGCAAAGTTTTTAAAATGTTCTAAGGTAGTGTGGCCTATATTTTCCTATAGAAGCCACATTGCATATTGTCTTGCGGCATGGGAAAACAAATGCGTGAACATTGTGATACAGAATAGAACATTTCTCATGGGATGCAGCAATCCTTAGAGTGATATAGCTGCACCTCATAACTTCAAACTGGAGCCTGTCAAATGCAAATATTTTTTTTTATATAGATTGAACCAGCAAATCTCCCTGTTGAAACTTTAATTATTTAATAATAACAGGAAGATCCTGAACAACCATAACATATAAGTTTATAATTGTAATGTTTATGAATCAGGAATTCTAATATATTCCATCATGACTCTCATAAAGATATTGTAGACAATAAAATGAACGCGGCCTCTGGTTTCTTATTCTTCTGTGGTCTGCAAACCCCAGCTACGAGGTACAGTATGATTGTTGCTTTTCCATTGAAACTTCCTAAAACTGCAACATAATAAAAACAAGAGATTTGTTGACATAAAACAGACATTGTTCATGAATGCAAGGTTCACATTAGCTGATAATAAATCGCATGCCACCAACAGCGGGGGAGGAGAGCACCAATAAGAATTTGATTAAGGTTGCAGTAAAAATCATAATAATAAAGCAGTGCTGAAAAATTATATTCATTTCAATATACCAAATACTGTGTGTAAACGTTAACAAATTAGAACATTTGATTTTATTCTCAGCTATGTTGATAATTTTAGCATAACTGCAAATTGTTATTTAATTCACAGCTTAAAAAAAAAAAGGTAACCACTTTTGTGTGCTTATTTCTCTATCCTTGTACAGCACTCAAAAATATGGGATGTTTTAAAATGAAAAATAACACTACTTTCAAGTTAAAATATCATTAATATCCATTGATTCGTGTGATGTTGTGTTGGCCCAGGTCATTTGTTCTGTCTGGGAAAGATCCCTCTACCTTTTGCACAGACTGTATACTCCTCAAGTGTGCCACCTCGACTAGTTAGCTGATACAGGGCCAGATTACAAGTGGAGCGCTAATTAACGCTCCTGCTTGAGCGTTAACTGCGCTAGAAGTGACCCTTGTGTGTTTGCCATGTTGCGCTCATATTATGAGTTGAAAATAAACTGTTTCACTCGTACGCTAACCCCACAAGCGCAAATAAGCCAAACTTAGAATATTGCGTGCGTGTTCACGTATTCCCCCATAGATGTCAATAGAGAAACCCAACTCTCATGCAAACCCGATCACATATTCTCATGTGCGGTAACCCGACATGAAAATATAAATATTTCCCATTCCAATAATATGTACTATTTATTCATAAATAACTATTTTTAAATATATCTGATGTTTTTTTGGTACAATATATATCAATACCTATATATCTTTATGCATCTGTATGATTATATATATATATATATATATATATATATATATATATATATATATAGACAGACTCCAAGTAAGTGCACTCTCACTCGCCAACCCAAACAGAGACCAGGGTGCTTAGCAGGATATTCAATCAAGATAAGCATAAGCACTCACTGGATTTATATACAATAATTATTTATTGGTAGTGACGTTTCGGGGCATTCACCCCTTCCTCAGACAACCCAAACAGTGAATCAAACAGTGTTATATAACAAATCAAACCCCTCCCCCATCACATAATCAGCCAATCAAAATGCATCTGTGTACATCAATCAGAGATGTATATTAACAAATGTATATTAACAATAAACATTTCACTCATGTGTGATACCATCATAGTATGTAATATAAGCAATAAAAAATATATAAAGATAATGATTATCTAGTGTGGCACCATTGTGTATAACAGTGATAACGATATGAGTGGTCATGGAACCAGGTCACAATAAGCGTAGACAATATCCCTACGTATCTAACTCTATCTTACAGCAAAACAAATATGAACATAGGAGGCAAATATTTCTTTTAGTACCACTGTGAGATGGCTGCTTACTTGTTTATAGCTTGTATGGGCCTTGAGAGGCTAAGTACGAAATCCGCCATGCACGCTGAATCCAGCGTGGTCACAGGAGGGCGTGTGAGCATCCGGGTTACTTCAGGATCAGCGTGCTCTGAATAGAGCTATGTTATGTGTTGCCATGGCAACCTATCGCCGTCTGACTTGCTTTGTCCGAGCGGGGCTCACATCTGAGTTACAGCAGCAGGCTGCCATGGCAACCCCGTATCGTACATATAATGCTATGTGGGCAGTTAGCACAATCTATTGTATTTGATGTCGGACTAGGCGATATACCGTTATTGCTATTAGCCAATTACTTTAAACCATTGCCTTGCTCAATCACTATGGCGTGTTCACTGAGAGCTGACTCAGTTAGCAGCTGTCAGAAATAACCGCTTATAGTGATTACCTGCACTCTGGCTGCGGTCCCTATAAAAAGAAGGGTGCCACCCCTTCATATTAAAGCTATGTTTCTAAGAAACAGTAAAAAAACAGTAAAAAAAGAAGAAACAGTTGAGAATGGACATAATATATCAGAATAAGATAATAAATCTGGTATTGAATCTGGGGATCTGGAACCATGCAAGAACTAGTGTGACGGGAACTTAGTCACATATAACATTAGTATGTCCCAACTATAGGTAATCTGTGTAGAATACTACCCCTGTGTGTACAATGCCCCCTATTCAATATCATTAACTTCCCAACGCTGACATTGGGACTATGATGGATAGTAAAGGTAAATCACCCCATAAATTATAGCAGAGAAGGGGGGGGAGATCAGTAACTAAAGTATCTACATCAGTCATTAATCAAATATACAAATGGACATAATGCAGATTAAGAAAGAGGGCTAAGATCCAATTTCCCATAAACAATAGATAAAATATATCATCACCTCAATAGGGTATTGTGCCGTTATGGCTCAAAACTCCTGATTATTGCTGCCGTGGAGGGTAAAATTTCATCAATCAACTTCAAATCTCTTGGAGCATAGTAGTCCCCAAATATGGAGTGGAAAACGTGGACTCTCAGTGTACCCATCAGGGCACCCATGGAACTACATGGACTCTCATCATTAAATGTTATACCTGGATATATCATATCCATTCTGCCAGGACTTTAGTCCACCAGGGTGTACCGTTCCAAGTCTATGGATCCATTTGGCTTCAATTTGAAGGAGCCTGTTCTTTCTGTTACCTCCCCGTGGCAATGTTGGTACATGGTCAATAAGTATAAAGCGTAAATCCTTCACCGTATGTTTCATCTGTACAAAGTGGCGTGCCACTGGTTGTTCCGATGTACCATCCTTAATTGCTGTCCATAGATGTCAATAGAGAAACCCAACTCTCATGCAAACCCGATCACATATTCTCATGTCATGTGCGGTAACCCGACATGAAAATATAAATATTTCCCATTCCAATGTTCTTCACATACAATAATATGTACTATTTATTCATAAATAACTATTTTTAAATATATCTGATGTTTTTTTGATACAGTATATATCAATACCTATATATCTTTATTCATCTGTATGATTATATATATATATATATATATATATATATATATATATAAAAATACTTAGAACATATTCTGCTATGTGCAGAACATTGGAATGTGAAATATTTACAGTAAATACACAGTATAACTTTATTAAATATAAATATTGCATAAATATGCTTTTACATGTTTTGATCTACTTGACTGCAAAGGGCTCCAATGCACTTATATATATGTCTATATATGTATACATATGTATTTATTTATATAAATGTGTATGTCTTTTAATACTTACATACGCATATAAATACATAAATGCATATGTATACCGCAATACCAGCGGCCAGCGCGACGAGCGCAGACACCTGAGATAAGCCCCTTATCATTCGTAATCTGGCCCACAATGTAAGGACAAGGAAGGTAATATAAAACAGATTGGTCTAAACTTTAGAGGTGTTCTAATTCAACTGACCTGAACTGTAAACCCTGACAATATTTTCTATTATAATTAGCTATTTGCTGTTTCTTTCTCATTAATATTTGATGTAATTAACCCCTTAAAGGGACATGAAACCCAATTTTTTTCTTTCATGATTCAGATAGAGCATTTAATTTTAAGTAACTTTCCAGATTATTTCTGTTATCTAATTAATTTTGTTCTCTTTGTATCCATTGTTGAAAAGTATACATAGGTAGACTCAGAAACTGCTGATTGTTGGATTCAACAAAGAATACCAAGAGAATGAAGCCAATTTGATAATAGAAGTAAATTGGAAAGTTGTTTAAATGTGTATGTTCTATCTGAATCATGAAATAAATGTTTTGGGTTTCATTTCCCTTTAAGGAACAGATTATTTTTTTGCAAATTGTGCCCAAAGTGGCAAGGAATTGTTAACATTTTTGCTATCTCAGTTTTATATATACAGTATCCCACAAAGGTGACTTTACCCCTCACATTTTTGTAAATATTTTTTTAAATCTTTTTATGTGACAACACTGAAGAAATGACACTTTGCTACAATGTAAAGTAGTGAGTGTACACTTTGATGTCCCCTCAAAATAACTCCACACACAGCCATTAATGTCTAAATCATTGGCAACAAAAGTGAGTACACCCCTAAGTCGAAATGTCCAAATTGGGCCCAATTAGCCATTTTTCCTCCCCGGTGTCATGTGACTCGTTGGTGTTACAAGTCTCATGTGTGAATGGGGAGTAAGTGTGTTAAATTTGGTGTTACGCTCTCACACTCTCTCATACTGGTCAATGGAAGTTCAACATGGCACCTCATGGCAAAGAACTCTCTGAGGATCTGAAAAAAGAATTTCTGCTCTACATAAAGATGGCCTAGGCTATAAGAAGATTGCCAAGACCCCGAAACTGAGCTGCAGCACGGTGGGCAAGACCATACAGCGGTTTAACAGGACGGAACAGGCCTCGCCATGGTTGACCAAAGAAATTGAGTGCACGTGCTCAGCGTCATATCCAGAGGTTGTCTTTGGGATATAGACGTATGAGTGCTGCCAGCATTGCTGCAGAGGTTGAAGTGGTGGAGGGTCAGCCTGTCAGTGCTTAGACCATACGCCGCACACTGTATTAAATTGGTCTGCATGGCTGTCGTCCCAGAAGGAAGTCTCTTCTAAAGATGATGCACAAGAAAGCCCACAAACAGTTTGCTAAAGACAAGCAGACTAAGGACATGGATTACTGGAACCATATCCTGTGGTTCGATGAGACCAAGATAAACTTATTTGGTTCAGATGGTGTTAAGCGTGTGTGGCAGCAACCAGGTGAGGAGTACATAGACAAGTGTGTCTTGCCTATAGTCAAGCATGGTGGTGGGAGTGTCATGGTGTGGGCCTGCATGAGTGCTGCCGGCACTGGGGAGTTACAGTTCATTGAGGGAACCATGAATGCCAACATGTACTGTGACATACTGTAGCAGAACATGATCCACTCCCTTCGGAGACTGGGCCGCAGGGCAATATTCCAACATAACGACCCCAAACACACCTTCAAGATGACCACTGCCTTGCTTCCAAAGCTGAGGGTAAAGGTGATGAACTGGCCAAGCATGTCTCCAGACATAAACCATATTGAGCATCTGTGGGGCATCCTCAAACATAAGGTGGGGGAGCGCAAGGTCTCTAACATCCACCAGCTCTGTGATGTTGTCATGGAGGAGTGGAAGAGGATTCCAGTGGCAACCTGTGAAGCTCTGGTGAACTCCATGCCCAAGAGGGTTAAGGCAGTGCTGGAAAATAATGGTGCCCACACAAAATATTGACACTTTGGGCCCAATTTGGACATTTCCACTTAGGGGTGTACTCATTTTTGTTGCCAAAGGTTTAGACATTAATAGCTGTGTGTTGAGTTATTTTGAGGGGACAGCAAATTTACACTGTTATACAGGCTTTACAC